>NC_141992.1:196472208-196635958 GCF_049901715.1 Pseudonaja textilis | reverse complement strand
GGAAGTTTTTGGCGGTATGTGTAGCTAGACAAAATAACATTCTTTTTGTAGTTCAAGGTCACGCTGGTGTGCGCATATGTGAGGGGAAGTCTTCAGTTGGGGCGTGTGATGTGATGATGGCTGGCAGGGGTTTGGATTTGAAGTTTTGATTATTACAAGGAAGCCCGGAATTGTCAGATTCAGGATTCCTCCAGTTGTGCCAGTTACTATCCAAATAAAAAAGAACTTTAGAGCGATGTCTGTCTCTGTTGCGGTTATCCGGCAGCAGGTGCGGACGGATGAGGAGAGCGAGGACTCAGATGAGGGGCCAGGACCATTAGGGAGTGGACTGCTGCCTTCAGAGATTGTGGGGGCTGGCAGCAGCGATGAGGAGGTTCCCGAGGAGCCTGTGTTAAGTGCGCATACACACAGGGCTGCTCGCAGGAAAGAGCAGCTGCAGCAGCATGGGCGACTCGGGAGTAAGGCTGCAAGGTAACGGCCCCTCCTTCAAGAAGATAAAAGCCAGCTGTGAATCGGACATTCTTTGCAGGAAGCAAAAACATTTTGAAACACCAGCCTCGTGGACATTGCAGTATCTTAGTTGATATTTGAAGATTCTTGGGTTGTAAAATATCGATAGGTAACCTTATCTGTTATTCTTGGCAGCCTCACACAGTTTTGGCAAGGCTTGTGCTTATCCAAGTTAATTAGTTTGCAGCAGCCTTTTAACCGGGGATTCGTAAGTATCATTAAAAAGTTTCTGTTCCCTTTGATTCGTGTTCATTTTATTGGACAAGGGTTTGGGTCAGAACAGTCTCGGAGTTATTGTTTGGAGTGGAGGTTTGCTGGAATGCTGACAAACAGGCTTACAGTAAGTCTGACTAAACGTTTGTTAAGTCCCTTTTTTCAGTGTCGGCGTAACGTCAGACGTTCGCTAAACGAACGGATGTAAGACAAGGACAACCTAAACGTTTGCCAATGAAATACTGATACAGAGGCAAGAGGATTGTGAATGTCCAATTTGTGTAGCAGTTGTGGTGAAGTAACCTGGAAGGTTGCCTGCAGGTTCTTCCCCTTGTTCATTATTTCGATCACTGCTTGTCCTTTTTATCAGCCTAAAAAAAATATAATAAACCGCTCGTACATTTTTGGAATAATTTGAACTTTTTCGGAAGGTTATTCCAAGTCATCTGAAGGCAATCAGAAAGGTACAATAAATAGAATTTGCCTGCAGTTATAGCTGCGGGAATGAGGTTCCTCCTATCCTTTAAATGGTGTTTTTTCGATGTCTTTAAAAAAATAAAACATCCAACAGTGTTCGGCCTCTTCATTAATTCAACCCCTCAGCCATGTTCAGAAAACAGGATATATATATAAAAAAACCCCACAAAAATATACATGCCAACGAATAACGGATCGAGCCAGCAAGTCCTCGGCTCATTTGAGGTGCCTTGTTTTCCTTTAAATATTTAGCAAATGTATTTCTCGGTTTAGTGGAGGAATCCATCACCGAATTCTCTCTCTCTTGTGTACAGAGGCTGCACCACTGGGCAGCGAGAATGAATAAGACATGAGGACAATATTTGAAATGGCACAACGTTCAGGTAACATGAGGAGCACAATGTACTGGCCCCTTGCCCTGGGTTTCGCTGACACCCCTTCCAAACCATCTTGGCTTAATATAGACAGTCCTTGACGTATGACCATAGTTGAGTTTCAGACTTCTGTTGCTAAGTGAATTTTAAGACCATTCTTGCCACCTTTGCTAAGGAAATGTGGGCAAGAATGCAACCAAGCTCAGAGAGCATCAAGGACCCCACATAACCTCTTCCTCATCCTCTTCCTTTTCTCCACAAACCTTATTCACGTCTAGCCCTGATGATTATACCTAGTTTGGTAATGAAATATCTGCACGAAAACAGCCGAGCTCAGAGAACACCGAGGATACCACAGTCATCTTCCTCTTCCTCCTCCTCTCCCTTCCTCCCTCTCCCCTCTTTTTATCAACAAACCGTACTCACTTCTAGCACTGATAATGCTACCTAGTTTGGTAACGAAACGTCTTCATGAAAAGAACCAAGCTCAGAGAGCACTAAGGACCCTAAAATCCTCCTCCTCCTCCTCCTCCTCCTCCTCCTCCTCCTCCTCCTCCTCCAACCTCCCTCCCCTCTGGTCCTGATTGATGTAACCTAGTTTAGCAATGAAACATCTTCACAAAAACAATCAAGCTCAGATAGTACCAAGTTCTGCTCCTCCCCTTCCTCCTTCTCATCATCTTCCTCATTCTCGCAAACTTCACTCCCTTCTAGCACTGATGATGTTCTCTATTTGGGTCATGAAACGTCTTCCAAAAAAACACAGTGAAGCTCAGAGAGCACCAAAGACCCCACTATCATCCTCCTCCTCCTCCTCCTCCTCCTCCTCCTCCTCCTCCTTTCCCTTCTAGCACTGATGATGTTCCCTACTCGGGTCATGAAATGTCTTCAAGAAAACAGCCAAGCTCAGAGAGCACCAAGGACCCCACTATCCTCCTCCTCCTCCTCCTCCTCCTCCTCCTTTCCCTTCTAGCACTGATGATGTTCCCTACTCGGGTCATGAAATGTCTTCAAGAAAACAGCCAAGCTCAGAGAGCACCAAGGACCCCACTATCCTCCTCCTCCTCCTCCTCCTCCTCCTTTCCCTTCTAGCACTGATGATGTTCCCTACTCGGGTCATGAAATGTCTTCAAGAAAACAGCCAAGCTCAGAGAGCACCAAGGACCCCACATTTCAACCCTGAGCTACAAAGATCCCCTTCTGTTGGCTGAACATACCCATCTCTGGTGTACGTGTGAATGGACTCTATTCAAGAAGCTAGGCCTCCATCTTCTCCTCCTGGGAACTCCTCCCCCCCCCACATAACACGTTACTGTAATGTGGGGAGGGGGATCTCCTCTGCCTTGAAGTCACAAGTGATGATTTCACCCCTTTAATCAGAGTCTGAGTGGGTGGCAGAACAGGTGTTCCTGAAGGACCCATTTTCCTTGACAGCCATGTGTGTTTGTGGAGTGGTGACTCACTGGAGCAGCCTACACAATTGTGAAGTCAAGTAAGGAAGGGATTAATGAAGAGGGAGCTTAATTACGACAAGATCCAGGTCACTTCTCACGTATCTCCTCCCCAGCTCCCTCCTCCTTTGATCCCTCGTAGTGTTGTGTAGTCTTGCTCAGCGCAGACAGAGGAGATGTTTTCCTGAGTAGCTTTGAAAGTTCTCTCTAGATCCTCTGCCACCTTCTGGTGCCCTAAGTCACCTCCCTTCAACTTTCTGGGAACTGAAGAACAGAATAAAAGAGTTGGAAAGGACCGTGGAGGTCTTCTAGTCCAACCCTCTGCTCGAGCAGGAGACATTTCAGACAACTGGTTGTCCAGTCTCTTCTTAAAAACCTCCAGTGGTGAAGCACCCACATCTTCTGAAGACAAGCTGTTCCACCGGTTGATTGTCCTGTCCGTTAGTTAATTCCAGCTGGGTTGTCTCCTTGATTAGTTCAATGAATCAATGAATCAATCAGAATAGATCTGGAAGGGAACTCGGAGGTCTTCTAGTCCAACCCCCTGCTCAAGCAGGAGGCCCTATTCCATTTCAGATAGTTGTCCAAATCTCTTGAAAAATTCCAATGTTGGAGCACCCACAACTTCTGTTGGCAAGTTGTTCCACTGGTTAATTGTCCTCACTGTTAGGAAGTTTCTCCTCAATTCCAAGTTGCTTCTCTCTTTGATTAGTTTCCATCTGTTGCTTCTTGTCCTTCCTTCCTTCCTTCCTTCCTTCCTTCCTTCCTTCCTTCCTTCCTTCCTTTCTTCCTTCCTTCCATCCATCCATCCACCCATCCATCCATCCATCAGAATAGAGCTAGAAGGGACCTTGGAGATCTTCTAGTCCAGCCTCTGCTCAAGCAGGAGAACCTATACCATTCCAGACAAGTGACTGCACAGTCATTTCTTAAAAACCTCCAGGGATGAAGCATCCACAACTTCTGGAGGCCAGCTGTTCCACTGGTTAATTGTTTTCACTATCGGGGAATTTCTCCTTAATTCCAGGTTGCTTCTCTCCTTGATTAGTTTCCATCCGTTGCTTCTTGTCCTGCCTTCTGGTGCTTTGGAGAATAAGTAGACACCCCCTTCTTTTTGTGGTAGCCCCATAGATGTCAGGTGCATCATTCATAGCCTTCACTCTATCTCCTGAATTTCTGAACCAAATGAAATATAGGTAATCCTCAAATTATGACCACAATGGAGCCCAACATTTATGTTGCTAAGCAAGATAGTTGTTCAGTGAGTATTGCCCCATTTGACCTTTCTTGTCACAGCTGTTGACAGCTGTGAATCCCTGCCATTGCTTCTGTATGTGTATACAGGTAGTCCTTGACTTACAACCAGAATTAGGTCCAGAATTTTTGTCACTAATTGAGGTGGTTGCTAAATGAGTTGGGCCCAAATTTATGGGGATTTTTGGGGTCAAAGTTTTGAAGCAAATCACTTGCATTTGTTAAGTACAGATAGTCCTCAATGTATGGCCAGCAAATTTCTGCTGTTAAATGAAACATTTTTTTTTCAAACTAACCTTTATTGGAAATTTAAAACATTAAAATATAAAATACAATACAGATATTTAAAATGAAAGTGTTGTCTATATTACAATCCATTTTGATAGTGCTTGCATTTCAATTGTTATTCCAGTGTGTATTTTATACTCCTAATTGTATGTATGTATGTATGTATGTATGTATGTATGTTATTCAGTTTTGCTCGGGTATTTTCCCACATCATTGTAGTTGTGCTTTTAAAGTTGTAGCAACGTTTCAGCAGAATCTCATCTGCCATCATCAGGCTTCTGCATAGTGTTCGTTTGTAAGTCAGACTTTCCCAGGCTTTTCTGTTTTAAATTTGTTGCTAGCCTACTGCTGTGCTAGAATGGTTTACATCAGATGACTCGGTCTTTACAGAGTTAATCTTTTATACTGATAATGTCCTTGGCATTCCAACACACTCTGCCTGCCAAGTCCAAAATGATAACAGGAAAAAACTACTCACTGAAGATTCCGAAAAAGACCACAAGTCACAATGAAACCTGGAAGAGAAGTAAACTTTGTCCTGTACAAAGTTTCCAGAGAAAACACACCCACTTTTATCCCCTGTGGGGTGTGTCTCAATGACTCAGCTCACTCTCTGACCCTCCCACGCCTCCTATGTTGCTGCTCACATTTCTCCCTACGACGCTGCCTAGGATCAAGCCAACATTCGTCCACTTGACTCCCTGTCAGGGGCTGCTCCGATATGCCCTCCTCCTCCTGATTAATCTCAGGCTGTTCCTCTTGGTTGTCTGATGGAACCTGAGGCATTATCAGGGAGGAAGGTCCTGGGGAGGAAGGCATTCCCAATTCCTCCTCCTCATCTTCCGAGTCCTCTTCCTCTAACAGCACAGGCTCAAGAATCGGAGCCACAACATATGTGTGTGTGTGTATATGTGTATGTATGTATGTATGTATATATATGTATGTATATGTATGTATATGTATATGTAAAGGGAACACTTAAACAACACAGTGTAACTCCAAGTCAAGCACACTTCTGTGAAATCAAACTGTCCACTTAGGTAGCAACACTGATTGACAATCAATTTCACATGCTGTTGTGCAAATGGAATAAGACAACAGGTGGAAAGCATAGGCAGTTAGCAAGACATCCCCAATAAAGGAGTGGTTCTGCAGGTGGTGACCACAGACCACTTCTCAGTTCCTACGCTTTCTGGCTGATGGTTTGGTCACTTTTGAATGCTGGCGGTGCTTTCACTCTAGTGGTAGCATGAGACGGAGTCTACAACCCACACAAGCGGCTCAGGTAGTGCAGCTCATCCAGGATGGCACATCAATGTGAGCTGTGGCAAGAAGGTTTGCTGTGTCTGTCAGCGTAGTGTTCAGAGCATGGAGGCACTACCAGGAGACAGGCCAGTACATCAGGAGACGTGGAAGAGGCCGTAGGAGGGCAACAACCCAGCATCAGGACTGCTACCTCTGCCTTTGTGCAAGGAGGGACAGGAGGAGCACTGCCAGAGCCCTGCAAAATGGCCTCCAGTGGGCCACAAATGTGCATGTGGCTGCTCAAACGGTCAGAAACAGACTCCATGTGGGTGGTATGAGGGCCTGATGTCCATAGGTGGGGGTTATGCTTGCAGCCCAACACCGTGCAGGATGTTTGGCATTTTCTAGAGAACACCAAGATTGGCACATTCGCCACAGGTGCTTTGTGCTCTTCACAGATAAAAGCAGGTTCACACTGAGCACATGTGACAGATGTGACAGGGTCTGGAGACACTGTGGAGAATGTTCTGCTGCCTGCAACATCCTCCAGCATGACCGGTTTGGCAGTAGGTCAGTAATGGTGTGGGTTGGCATTTCTTTAGGGGGCTGCACAGCCCTCCATGTGCTCACCAGAGGTAGCCTGACTGCCATTAGGTACTGAGATGAGATTCTCAGACCCCTTGTGAGACCATATGCTGGTGCGGTTGGCCCTGGGTTCCTCCTAATGCACGACAATGCTAGCCCTCATGTGGCTGGAGTATGTCAGCAGTTCCTGCAAGATGAAGGCATTGATGCTATGGACTGGCCTGCCCGTTCCCCAGACCTGAATCCAATTGAGCACATCTGGGACATCATATCTCGCTCCATCCACCAACATCACATTGCACCACAGACTGTCCAGGAGTTGGGGGGTGCTTTAGTCCAGGTGTGGGAGGAGATCCCTCAGGAGACCATCTGCCGCCTCATCAGGAGCATGCCCAGGCATTGTAGGGAGGTCATACAGGCACGTGGAGGCCACACACACTACTGAGCCTCATTTTGACCTGTTTTAAGGACATTACATCAAAGTTGGATCAGCCTGTAGTGTTTTTTTCCACTTTAATTTTGAGTGTAACTCCAAATCCAGACCTCCATGGGTTGCTAAATTTCATTTCCATTGATAATTTTTGTGTGATTTTGTTGTCAGCACATCAACTATGTAATGAACAAAGTACTTAATAAGAATATTTCATTCATTCAGATCTAGGATGCCTTATTTTTGTGTTCCCTTTATTTTTTTATTTTTTTATTTTATTTCTTTTCCCGTGTAAGATTAAGAGTATCTTGGTGGCATTTTGATGAGGTCCCACTCACCATCCTCAGGCTGGTGTTTTTGGCTTCATGCCAGTGCAAGCATAGATCTACATACCTGTACCCGTGAAAATCTACGAAAACAAATGGCACCAAAACCCTAGCCACTATAGAAAAACCCCAGCCACAGAATCATCAGAGAAGCCATAGAGATTGAAAAAAGACCTGAAAGCATGACTAGAAGAGATGATTCCACCAGACTGTCAATCATTTGGAAGCCTGCACTCACAAACAAAAAATCTCCACACCACAAGCCAGGCAAACACCTGGGCACAGACAGATCCCCCCTGATACCTCCAGCTCAAACACACCCCAACCAGGCACCCAGATGAAACCTAGCTTCCTAACTAATGATAGCCATCCATTTACTCTGAGCCAAGCTGCACTAAAAGCCTCCAATAAAGGAACACAACGTTGCCAGCCAATCAAGACACCAAAAGAGCCACAAAACAGACAGAAGATATTAGAACTCCTTGGGCAGTTTGAGCTTTCTGAGTTGGCGCAGAAAGAACATTATTTGTTGTGCTTTTTTGATGACGTTTTTGATGTTAGGTATCCATTTTAGGTCTTGTGTTATGATAGAACCTAGAAATGTGAAGGTCTCTGTTAGAAATGATAGTCACCTAACAGTTGGGTTGGAAATATATAAACCAGGATAGTAATTTAATACTGTATCTTTAAGAGAATGCTGAAATTGTGATTGGCTGAGGTTCCTCCAATGGCCATAAGATGGAGCCAGAAACCTGGTTTCTTTCTTCTTGCATTTCCTGGTTTTGCCATATTGCCTGATCATCGTTCTGCTCAGATTGCTGTGAGTTTTGCAACTGTTAGCAAACTCGATTTACTGAACTTTGTTTATGATACTTGACTTTGTTTTTGGATTATCCCTGGACTGATACTTACTGCTTTAACCGTGTATGATTTGGACTGTTTTTTGGACTTTGTTTACCCGTTTACTGGAAGTAAAGCCTACATTTTACTATTCAGTGTATCTGTATGCTGGTTGTTTGTTATTCAACATCACTCTCACTCCGTTTCTCTGAGTGCACTCATTCTCCTAACGGGGAATACCTCAACAGTCTCTACTCTTGATACTGTGTTGTCTAGTATTGTGAGAGGTGGTAGTATAGGAAGGTTTCTCTTAAAGTCTCCCGCCTTTTCTACAATTTCGAGTGTGTTTAGTTCCAGATTGTTCCGGTTACACCACGAGGCAAGTTGTACAACCTCCTGTCTATATGCGGATTCGTCATTGTCTCGAATGATCTTTATACCGCCTTGATAAGAATGCACTTGGAATACTGAGTCCAGTTTCAGTCACCACGATCTAAACAAAGATATTGAGACTCTGGAAAGAGTGCAGAGAAGAGCCACAAAGATTATTTGGGGGGCTGGAGGCTAAAACATACGAAGAACGATTTAGGCTCCAGTCCAGTCTTAATAAAATAAGTCCAATTTTATTTGAAAAGTAAATACATTTTTCTTCTGTGAATGAGACGGTTAAACTTTTTTCTTTCAGTTCCAGGGGCTCCATTTGTATTTCCAGGTACTGAATAAAGCAGAAAGAGGATTATTTATCTAATCATATTCTTGCTTCACACCGTTGGGCATCCGTAAACGTAGAAAACGTTTCTCACATTCCACCTTTTATTTTTTTTCCCCCGCCGGCTTAAAATAGGATGCTTTGAAAAGAGAACGATGGGATTCGGATGGGAAACAGCTGTTTCTTTTGGTTATCTATTGATTTATTTGGAGTGGGGGTTACAAAATTGCCTTTTCCTTCTCAATTTCCTGCCTTCCCAATTTCTTTTCTCTAATTTTTATTTTTTATTTTAAAGAAAAGCCCTCGAGTCTTTCAAAGTGTGTTTGTAAGAAAAAAAAAGGAAGTGTGGGTGTTCCTGCAAGTTTGAACCAATCTATTTTTATCATATTATATATCCCTCCTTTAAAAAATAATAATAACCCACCACAATATGTAAAGGATGCTTGTTATTATGCGAACAGCGGTGGGGTTTCAAATCTGATGCGGCGATGATGATGATGTTTCTATAACAACTCTATGACTCACATATATATATATTTTTTTGCAACAGTCTGTTTGGATCGAGGCCGAATATTTCTATAAGGTGGAGGCGAGGAGCTGCCTTTGGATCAGGGATCCCTCTTGTTCCTGCAACCAATTCTAGAAAAGTCTAGAGATTCTCTGTCATCCAGATCATGATTGTCCCAAAAGCGCTTTTTTTTTCTTTTTCACGAGGCAACTGGAAGACGTTTCCCTTCTCATCCAAGAAGCTTCTTCAGCTCTGGCTGGATGGTGGGAAATGGAAGGATTTATATTTCTTGCAGACAGCTGGTCATTTGCATCCTTTTAAAGGGTCATTGAAGCACTTGGAGGTTTAACTATGTCCTTAAGGTCACCTGAGTAGAACTCCTGGTTCGTGTAGTATGTAATTTTTCCTCTTGAAATCCATTCCCTACTTCCACACCTTTTAAAGGCTGTTAATCCCAAACTGTATAGGTAAAATTGCAGGTTACAAAAACCAGAAGCACTACTAAGATGATCCCAAGGACACAGATAAATCTTCAAGTGGCTTCAATGACCCTCTAAGAGGATGCAAATGACCCGCTGTCTGCAAGGAATATAAAACCTTCCATTTTCCACTGTTTTGTTAGAGCTGAAGAAGCTTCTTGGATGAGAAGCAAAACATCTTCAAAATTAAAAAAAAACAAGAAAGTCCAGGTGCCTCCTAAAAACAGCACCTTTTAGACAACCGTGATCTGGAGGACTGAGAATCTCTACAGACTTTTAGCTATACAAATTGGGATGAACACCCTTTGAATGGCATGGGAATAGGAATGGATTACCAGGAAAAAAAAATGCAGACTACAGGAACCAGGAGCACCACTCAGGTGACCCTAAGGACACAGATAAACCTCCAAGTGGCCTCAATGACCCTCTAAAAGGATGCAAATGACCAGCTTTGTCTGCAAGGAGTATTAATCCTTCCCTTCCCCACCTCTTGTCAGACCTGAAGAAACTTCTTGGATGAGAAGTGAAATGTCTTCCAAAAAGAAAGAAAGGAAGAAAGCCCAGTTGCCTCCTTAAAAAAAGCACATTTGGGACAATACTAGAAAAGAAGTAGCCTTAGAACTAAGGAGAAATTTCCCGACAGTGAGAACAATTAACCAGTGGAATGGCCTCCCTCCAGAAGTCATGGATGCTCCATCACTGGAGGTTTTTAAGAAGAGATCGAACCACCGTTTGTCTGAAATGGTACAGGGCCTCCTGCTCGAGTAGGGGGTTGGACTAGAGGACCTCTAAGGTCCCTTCCAACTCTGCTACCAGCTTCTTGGGGATGGTTAAGAACCCCATTTCCTGAAACGCAGATGCCAAGAAGGAGACAGGATTGTTTCAAGACTTCAGAGCTATTTCTGTCTCAAGATGTACACCCCCAAGGTTGGAGATGACCTCATCGGTCAAGGGTTGGCAAACTGGAATGATAAACTCTTTTGAAATGGTTCCTCTTTAAACTTTCATTCCAGGATAAAATAAACCCAATTGGTAAATGTTTGACTTCTCCATTATGTAGAGGTCAGCTTCTCCTCCTTTAGAGGCCCAGCAAGGACTGTTGATTTGAAGGTTACAGGTTTTAGCTGCAGTCTTAACTAGCAACAGGACTCCAAATGCCAGTGGAACAGTTGGAAAGAGAGGGGGTGCCCCTGATTTGAAGCCCCTCCCACCCCAGAATACACCCAGGAACAAGGCTGAGTAAAACAACATCAAGATGCTCAGATGAAGACCTCCAGTGTTTTAGGAATGGCATCTAAGGGACCTCTAGAAGTTCTTCAAAACCGATCATACTCCATGACAAAAACATAAGCTCAGTTTCGTTAACTTGACTATAAATGGTCCCATTTAGAGAATTTAAGTTTTTTTTAAAGAATGTGGAAACGAGTAAAACAATGTAATTGAGAAAAGAGAGAGAGAGAGAGAAAGGAAGGAAGGTGTTCAGTTCTTAATATATGAACATATCTTCTTAATAAACATACTAGTGGTCGTGTATTAGAAAATTTCATTTCTCCCCTCTCCCTCCCTTCTTAAACATTGTTTGGGGCCACATGTAATCTTTCTTTCCTTCCTTCCTCTGTCCCCTTCCCTCTCCTTCCCCTCTCCTTCCTTCCTTCCTTCCTTCCTTCCTTCCTTCCTTCCTTCCTTCCTTCCCTCCCTCCCTCCCTCCCTCCCTCCCTTCTAGAAAATAGTTTGTGACCACATGCAATCCTTCCTTCCTCTCCCCTTCCCTCTTGTTTCCATAACCTTCCTTCCTTCCTTCCTTCTTTCCTTCCTTCCCTCCCACCTAGAAAATGTTTGGGGCCACATGCAATCCCTCCTTTTCTCCCTCCTTCCTTCTCCTCTCCCCCCCTCCTCCCTTCCCCTCTCATTCCGCTCTCTTTCCTTCTTTCCTTCTCTCCCTCCCTCCCAAATCATTTGTGGTCACACGCCAACATACAGAGCTCTGCAAACTTCACCACCAAATTATAACGTTAAAATTAATGACGATCACAAGGAGGCAATGATTAAGCACATGACTGGAGAGTAATCATATTAATCATAATTAAGTTTCATTAAGTTTAAGAATAACTTAATTTTTTTTTTATCCTGTTCCCATTCAGTGCTTTTTGGAATAACTTCTCGTATGACTCTGAGCTTGGAAAGTTGTACATTTTTTTGAGCTCCATGCTGAGTTTGCTCCACATAATGTGGTTAGTAGTGCTGTGGAGACCTTGGGAACACCTGAATGTGGGGGACAAATTGCTATGGAGATTAACCACAGGTTGTCCTTCACTTACCTCCATTTGTTTAGTGGCCACGCAAAGTCAGCATCTTAGCCACAATAATATACAACTGGGCTTTCCCCATTGTTTATACCATTCCCACGACACCAGAGTTTCCCAATGGTTTGTGCACCATGGACACCCTATAAATACCTTTTGTGGCTAAAGGCACCCAATGCATAACTCAAGATTTAAATCATCACATTTATAGAATTATAGAATAACAGAGTTGGAAGGAACTTTGGAGGTCTTCTAGTCCAACCCCCTGCTTAGGCAGGAAACCCTATACCGTTTCAGACAAATGGTTGTCCAAGCTCTTCTTAAAAACTTTTGGTGGTGGAGCATTCACAACTTCTGGAGTCAAGTTGTTCCACTGATTAATTGTTCTCATTGTCAGGAAATCCATAGTCCTAAGTTGCTTCTCTCCTTGATGAGTTTCCACCCGTTGCTTCTTGTCCTGCCCTCAGGTGCTTTGGAGAATAGCTTGACCCCATCTTCCTTCTGGCAACCCCTGAGATATTGGAACACTGCTATCATGTCACCCTTAGTAGTCCTTTTTTCCATCAAACTATACATACCTAGTTCTAGCAACTGTTCTTTATATGTTTTAGTCTTCTGTCCCTAATCATCTTTGTTGCTCTTCTCTGCACTCTTTCTAGAGTCCTAACATCCTTTTTTATATTGTGGTGACCAAAACTGGATGCAGGATTCCAAGTGTGGCCTTACCAAGGCATTATAAAGTGAGATTAACACTTCATGTGGTTTTGATTTCTTCAAGCCTTTGTGGACCCTGTGTAATGACATTGTGGCCCCCAGGGGTCTGTGCAGTGAGAACCACTGCACTATACTACATTGTCTCTCACATAAATTATTGCATTGTATTAATTTCATATTAGGTTCCAATTGATACATAAGAAGTCCCAGATTCCATAGAGCAGCATGACTTGATTTGGACTTGGATCACCGTTGATCAAACTTTCATAGTTCACCTGGGAATACTCAGGTCTAGCCTCATGTTGGCTGCAACCATTAATCCTTAGTAAGAGAACCTATCACTTCAACCAAATGGAGTCAGGGGTCTTTCTTTCCTAGGGACCTAGCTGGGGCAGGACTGACGATCTTGATTGAGAACTTCCTCTAAAATCTAGAATGGAAATATGGGACAGTGGGTGAGAACCAGATGGGAAAATTATGGAGCAAAGCTAAGTATAAATATCAAGGATAAGTGTTTTGGCCAGAACGGTTGGGAAGCCAACCCAGTTTGGGGAGAACAAAAAAAGAGAAACCAGTGTATTTTAATGTCCAGGGTCAGGAGGATAAAGTAGAAAGGATTTATGGCAACCTCTGGTCAGAAATGCGTTAACAGGCTCTGTCTGCAAAAATGTCCTGAAATAAGAGCTGGCAGGAAGGGGTGAAATGGTTTGTGGAATATCAGTCCTTTAGCAGCAGAGATAATGTGTTTGTTCTTGAGAAAATTCAAAGCATATGTCCCTGGAGGAGTAAGATCTAGTTCAAGGTCAAGGCTGGATGTTTGGAGCTGTCAGTTGCACCGAGCAAGCTGCTGTTGTCAGATTGTACAATAGTAGGAAGTAAGATGAGGAGATACATGGTCTCCATGCAGTCAAGGGTCTAATCCAAAACATCATCTTCCGTGACAGCTCTGGAGTTCTTTCTCCTTCTTTAACTCTTCTAATGACATTTGATCCAAAGAAGCAGTAGACTCTGATGTATTGTCAATGGTTCAGGCCTTGACCTTTGGCTTTACGTTGAGGAATGGAGCATCCTGAATTTAAGGAACTGGGAATGTCTGCTCTAATGAAAAGAAGGAGGAGGAGTGATGTGAGAGCAGTAGTCCAATATTTGAGGGTGTCAGCGTTCCAATGAAACTCCCCATTTCACCCAGCACTCGGAAACAAAATCCATCCAAGTAAGAATTTATTAAAGAAGTCATACTGGCGCATCTGGGAAAACCCGAATGTGAGAGTTCTGGGTTTTCCCTTCCCATTTGAAAATTCAAAAACCCATCCCCTGCACCTCCCAGACCATCACATGGCCCAATCAACCATCATCCCAACTGGAGACCTTCCTCCAACCCCTCCTTTGCAGGTGCAGGATCACTTGTCCTTGACTTGATGAGAAGAATGTTGTTAGGTCTAATCTTCTAGCTCTTCATGAAATCCCCCTTCCCAAATTCCCAGGCACTAAGATGTAACTTCTGAGTAAAATATGGCTTCCAAAGCTGACAGAGGGGCTACCACAGAGAAGAAGGGGTCAATCTATTCCCCCAAAGTACCTGAAGGAAGCACAAAAAGCAATGGATGGAAACTCATCAAGGAGAGAAGCGACTTAGGACTAAGGAGACATTTCCTGACAGTGAGGACGATCAACCAGTGAAACAGCTTTGACTTCAGACATTGTGGGTGCTTCATCGCTGGAGGTTTTTAAGAAGAGATTCAATAGGCATTTGTCTGGCATGGTGTAAGATTTCCTGCTTGAGTAGGAGGTTGGGTTAGAAGACTTCCAAGGTCCCTTCCAATTCTGTTGTTCTGTCATTCTGCTTCAAACACCAGACAGTGAAGATCTATCGGTGATCTCCAAATTTTAATTTGAGAAGAAGGCTTATAAACTAGCTATAGGTAGAGAGATCTGAAGTGAAAATGACTCAAAACTGGAAGTAGCTAAGGTCCACGGATGCTCTATTCAACAGGTGTCAAACTCGATCCCATCATGGGCCATATCAGTTTGTTTACCCTTGGGGACCTGGGATGGCCTGGTCATCGTGTCCCTACTGCCCCACATTCCATTAAGTAGGATGATTTGGCTTGGACTTTGATCACCTTTGATCAAACTTGCATCTTTCATGCCGGAATACTCTGGACTAGCCTCACTTTTGCTGCAACCGTTAGTCCCTAGTAAAATAACCTATTGCTACAACCAAATGGAGTCGAGGGTCTTTCTTTCCTAGGGACCTAGCTGGGGCAGACCTGACAAAGTATCTTGATTGGGTTGGTGTGGCCTGGCCTGGGCCAGTAGGGGCTGATCCATCGCCGTTTGCAGGATGGCACTGCGGGTCAACTCTGTGGCCTACCATGGACTGATTGGGCCAGTGGACTGCATGTTTGACATGTCCGCTGTAATCTGAAGACAGCCTCACTCACAAGCCAGGATTGTCAGCTTTGCTATCTTTGCTAAACTTCATTATGTCACTACGCTGTCACAAGAGGAGGGAGTCTGTTAGGAATGTAAGTTACCTAATAGTTGGGTTGGAAAATATATAAACCAGGATAGACATTTTAATACTGTCTCTTTAAGAGAATGCTAAAACTGTAATTGGTTGTGGTTCCTCAAATGGCCGTAAAATGGAGCCAGAAACCTAGGTTGGTTTGTTCCTGTTCTGTTCTGGAGACTGTTGCCGTTCCTATTGACTGTTATTCTTGGATTTGATGTAACTCTGTTACTGAACTGGTTTTGATACTGGACTTGGTTATTTGGATTATCCCTGGACTGAAAACTGACTACTTTAACCGTGAATGACTTGGACTGCTTGTTTGGATTTTGCTTCAACGTTTATTGGAAGTAAAAAACCTACATTTTATTATATAGTGTACCTGTGTGCTAGTTGTGTGTTATTCTTCACTACTCTCACTACGTCTCCCTGTATGCGCTCATTCTCCTAATGGGGAATTACCTCAACAGAGTCAACTTATTCTCTAAAGCATCTGAAGGCATGTCAAGAAGCAATGGTTGGAAACTGATGAAGGAGATCATCAACCTAGAAAGAGTACAGAGACGAGCAACAAAGATGATTAGGGGGTTGGAGGCTAAAACATACGAAGAACTGTTGCGGGAATTGTGTATGTCTAATTTAATGAAAAGAAAGCGGGTAGGGGGTGACATGATAGCAGTCTTCCAGTATTTGGGGGACTGCCATAAAGAAGAGGGGAGTCAACCTATTCTCGAAAACATGGGAAGGCAGGACAAGTAGCAATAGATGAAAAATAATCCAAGAGAGAAGCAGTGTAAAACTAAGGAGACATTTTGTGACAGTGAGGACAATCAACCAGTGGAACAGCTTGCCTCAAGAAGTTGTGGGTGTTCCATCAGTGGAGGTTTTTAAGAAGAGATTGGATGGCCCTTTGCATGAAATGGTATAGGGTCTCCTGCTTAAGCAGTGGGTTGGACTAGAAGACCTCCAAGGTCCTGTTCTGTTACTCTGTTCCCGCGCTGGAATAATTGTTGAAAAAGGACCTTTGGTATCTGAGAATGCTAAATGAGAATGTGGCCTGACCATTTCAAGCATAGGTTCTGGCACCCAGCAGAATGATTCTAGTTTTCTCCCCAGGCTAATGACATTAAATTCCATCTTCATGGTGACATGCTCATTTGAGAGAAGTTGTCGCAGCCTTGATGCATATCAAATCTGTAAATAACACTCGGAGGTCAGCGTACCTTTGGGCAAAAGGCAATTAGGACACAGCTCCAAAGGTATCAGTTTTCCAATTACTGGCCAAAGATGACTGATCTTTAGGTTGGAAAGAGATTTTATCACAGGCAGCTCTTCACCATGGACTTTCTGGTTTTTCTCTGAAGACATTTAGCTTCTCATTCAAGAAGCTTCTTCAGCTCGGACTGCATGGTGGGGAATGGAAGGATTTATATTCCTTGAAGACAGCTGGTCATTTGCATCCTATTAGAGGGTCGTTGAGGCCACTTGTAGGGCTATCTGTAGCAGTAGTGCAAATGGGTTTATCGGATGACCCTGAGGACACACAGTCAGATGAGGACACAGATAAACCTCCAACTGGCCTCATTGACTCTCTAAAAGGATGCAAATGACCAACTGTCTGCAAGGAATATAAACCCTTCTATTCCCCACCATGCAGTCAGAGCTGAAGAAGCTTCTTGGATGAGAAGTGAAACGTCTTCAAAGAAAAACCAGAAAAAAAGCACCTTTCAGACAACTATGACCTGGATGATGGAGAATCTCCATAGAGATCCTTCACCAGGAAGTTGGGTGATGTTGGAGAAGAGAGGAGTCGTGGTTTGAAAAGAGAGCAATAGAATTATGGGACTTGTAGTCCCTGACATTGGCTTGGGGAAGCGGTTGGTAGTAACCAAGCACGTTCTCTCCCAAATTTCAGAACGGGTTACAGAGAAGGTAGGATGGAATGGAAAAAAAAAAAGAGAGATGTCTCATTAGGTTTTGCTCGGTGTGGTGGGTTGATAGGATGTCAAACGATCAAATGTACGATCCTCGACTTATGCTCACAGTTGAGGCCAAAATCGATGTCGTTAAGTGAGATATTTGTTAAGTGAGTTTTGCCCCATTTGACGACCTCTCTTGCCTCAGTTCCTAAGTGAATCACTGCGGTTGATAAGTTATCTGGCTTCCCCGTTGACTTTGCTCTTCAGGTGGTCCCATGATTTTGGGACAAAGCAACTATCATGAATACATGCCAGCCCGTGGTAGGATTCAAATTATTTTACCACTGGTTCGGTGGGCATGACTTGGTGCGCGTGCTTTGCCTAATGCACGTGCACAGCTTTCCCCACATTATCCGAGGCCTGCAGTGCCAATCAGCTGACAGGAGAAAGAAGAGAAAAGCGCAGCGGTAGGCGGGGTGTCTGATCCTGAGCTTTTCTCTTTTTTCTTCCTCAGCTGATCATGAGAGGCTTTCTTTACTACCGTTTCGAACTGGTAGCATTCTACCACGGATGCCACTGTCAGGGTTCCAAGTACCCCCATAGCAAAAAGGAACTCTGAGGCAGATAGGTTCCTCAAAGAATAGATTTATTAGGTATGTCATGTATTAGGTATGAGGTAACGTTTTGCATCCTTCACGAGGTGCTTCCCCATGTTTGCAAAGTGAACAATAGTTGCGGCTTAAGGAGCTAATTCTTCCTTTAAAGCTTCCCTTTCTTATTTATTCACGGGGCTTGCATCGTGCCTTTTCTTCACAGAGTGTTGGATGCCGCCGTTTACTTAGTTGATTAATATATTTACTCTCCTAATGTGGGTAAAGTTAGGAAAGGAAGGACGGGGAGAGGAACATGAAAGAGAGCTTTTGCTTTGGTGTAGAATGGAAATAACCTCGTCCTTCAAAAAAGTTTTTTTTTTTTTTAAAGGAAAGAAAAATACCTTCCCTCTGTCCCCATTTCATAATATGCAGATCTTTTGAAGGCCACAAGTCTTAAGGTTGACAGGTTTGGAGAAGTTTTGTGAAGGAGATGACCAGGTGGAGCAGTAGTGGGATTCAACTTTTTTTACTACCAGTTCTGTGGGCGTGGCTTGGCGGGCATGGCTTGGTGGGCGTGGCAGGGGAAGGATAGTGTAAAATCCCATTCCCACCCCACTCCATTAACCTGCTTCCCAGCTCCGTTCTCCTGTGCAGGGCAACCAAAGAAGACCCAGCCGATCAGCCGGGACTCAGGAGGCAGAGAATAGACGGGGGCAGGGCCAGTCAGTGGTATTTGTCATTTTCTGAACTATTCAAAATTTCTGCTACTGGTTCTCCAGAACTGGTCAGAACCAGCTGAATACCACCTCTGAGGTGGAGCCTGAAGGCGGGGTCAAATGCATCATCGGTTTGCAATCCATACACAGTCACAAGAGACCAGCCCTCTGTGAATTCCATTGACTCTTATCTGGCGCCAATTTGCCTTCGCTGTTAGTCGATCAGATTCTTGCTGTATAGATAGCGTGCAGTAAACTTTTAGTGTTTTAAACTCAATTCCTGTTTCTGGTTACTTGCACCTGACAGTTAGAAATGTTATTCATGCTCTGGAAATGAAATCTATGGCAGATTAGCGGAAACTCTTTGGTCTGGTGTCGATGGGTGCCCTGTCCCCTTCTGGGAACAGGCCTTTCTCTGGAGGCTGGAGACCCAATCTCTTGGGTCTGGTTATGGTGGCCTCTTTTGTGCCCAATGCTTTGAGGTCTACCATCAGTCAGAAGTCCTTCAGTGGAACCCCTGCTTCTGGAAACGAGTACCTCAATCCTGGGATGGAGCTCCTGGCTGCTTCCTTGAGCCAGACACCCGTTCCCACACTCTGACAAGCAAGACCCCAATCTCTCCGGATGCCTCCAGACACAGCAAAGCCGAAAACGAAACGGTTGTTAAACCGGCAGCATCCCACCACTCTCCTCCCAAATTGTTGGGTGGCCCTGCACTGTTCCTGCCTTCTCTCCACTCTCCATGCTCGGGGATCAGGAGGAGGTGGTCCTTGCTCATTGCCTGAGTTCTGTCGCTCCACATGTCCACAGGGCCCTCTCTCAATCATCCTGTACCCGTTCCTCCCTGCTAACAATCTGTCCCGATCCTGAAAGGCCCTGGCTTGACTCGGCCTGCTTCTTCCCACATTCCTCTGAAACAAATGAAGCCACCCTCTCGATCTTCTTCGGCTCCAGCCTCTGCTCATTTTCCTCCACAGATTCAGGCTACGCTGAGGGGGCATAACAAAAATGGACATCAGAGGTGCCTTTAAGGAGAGGGTTTCAATGGCATTGTTGTGGCTGCCATCTTGATTTTTTTTTTTTACCTCCTCATTGTGGACACCCCTTGTAGACTTCAACCAGTATCTCCATGATTTTACTCCACTATCTCAATCCCTAGGCTGCCCACAAAGATCGTAGCCCCGAAGTAATTTGAATTTCACTGCTGATCTTATATCTGTTCCTGCAATGCATTTGAGTTGTTTAAAGCAGTGGTCCTCAACCTTTTTTGTACCACGGACCGGTACAATCCACGGACCGATCCACGGACCGGTACCGGCATCAGCACACACGACCAAGGCAAGGCGAGCCGAGCAACTGGCCAGCCAGCCGTCCCCCGCTTTTCCCCGCCACCTTCAACTCCTTCTTTGCCTCTTGAAAAAAGCACCTTTAGGACATCCATGACTTGGATGACTGACAATCTCCATATACATTTACTCCCAAATATTTAGTCCCTAAACATTTCTGGTAATCTCTCCCCCACCAAATGCTGATGAGATATGATCATGTTTGGTTTTGAAGGCTCAGTGAAGTTTGGTTAAATCTTGCTTGCTACAACACAACACTAAACAATATTTATTTTGGGAGTTGAAGTCCACAGCTCTTTAAAGTCAACAGGTTTGCAGATCCCTACCCTACATTAACAAATAAATGAACAAAATAACTTTTTCCATTGCAACGGAGTTTGCAAAGTCCAGTTGCCTCTTGAAAAAAAAATAATTCACCTTTAGGACTGTGATTCGTGAATTTTTTTTTTCTGAGTTGAGCTAGGAACAAGGAGAACTTTAGTGAATGGATCCAGCCAAAATTCTTGGTTTTTCTCTATTGCTCTCTAACCTTTTATCGGGCAGATCAAACTTAACCAAACGGAAAAAAAAGTATTGGCAATGTTTTATGTACGATTCATCAAGTCGACAGTCTCTTTTCTTGTTAATTCTTTTTGTCTGATTTGGATGATAAAGGAATGGCGGGGAGGAAACTAAATAAAATTTCAAATGGATTCAAATTAGTGGCTAACTGGTAGCTCCTCTCTGGAGACTCTGGAGTGGAAAAAAACTGTGAAAGAAAATAACTTTATTTAAATGGGTGACAACGAGGTTGATTCGACTTCCTCTGTTTTTCATTTCAAAGCTGACTGTGAACAAGGAGGGATTTCCCACCAATTTATCTGTGCAAGTCTGATCTCAGCACATTGCAGGAAAATATATATATATATTCCCACTACTTAGCATTCCGGTATTGAGAAGCAGTTTAATTGGTATTGTTTCTCTTTCTGCATCCTTGAAGGACATTAAATAGACTATCAGTTGAGGCACAACTAAACCTATGTTCCACTCCAGGTTTCTATAGGGGGTTGGAGGGGGCGGGGTGTATGTTCTGATGTTCGCTGTGACCATGAGATTGAAGCTCTGCCCCTTTTGGTTAACATGCAACATGTATGAAGATTGGACATGGCTTTGAACTTATAGCTGCCCATCCCAGGCTGATTTTTTTTAAATATCCCTGCTGACAATCCTTTTTTTTTAAATATAGAAATATATTTCATATTCTGTAATAGACTGAACAGCTATTGGATTGTGATGGTGTAAGGCTCCTGCCTTGAGCAGAGGGCTGGACTAGAAGACCTCCAAGGCCCCTTCCAGCCCTATGATTCAATGTTCCATAGACAGAGAGTGCTTGTAATGAAATAACCTCTCCTTCCTTCCTTCCTTCTTTCCTTCCTTCCTTCCTTCCTTCCTTGCTTCCTTCCTTCCTTCCTTCCTTCCTTCCTTCCTTCCTTCCCTTCCTCCTCCCTCCCTCCCTCCCTCCCTCCCTCCCTCCCTTCCTTATTCCTTCTTTCCTTCCTTCTTTCCTTCCTTCCTCCTTCCTCCCTCCCTTCCTTCCTCCTTCCTTCCTTCCTTCCTTCCTTCCTTCCTTCCTCCTTCCTTCCTTCCTCCCTCCCTCCCTCCCTCCCTTCCTTCCTTCCTTCTTCCTTCTTTCCTTCCTTCTTTCCTTCCTTCCTCCTCCTTCCTTCCTTCCCTTCCTTCCTTCCTTCCTTCCTTCCTTCCTTCCTTCCTTCTTCCTTCCTTCCTTCCTTCCTTCCTCCCTTCCTCCTTCCTCTCTCCCTCCTCCCTCCCTCCCTCCTTTCTCCTCCCTCCCTCCCTCCCTTCCTTCCTTATTCCTTCTTTCCTTCCTTCTTTCCTTCCTTCCTCCTTCCTCCCTCCCTCCCTCCTTCCTTCCTTCTTCCTTCCTTCCTTCCTTCCTTCCTTCTTCCTTCCTTCCTTCCTTCCTTCCTTCCTTCCTTCCTTCCTTTCTTCCCTTCCTTCCTTCCTTCCTTCCTCCCTTCCTCCTTCCTTCCTTCTTTCCTTCCTTCCTTCCTTCTTTCCTTCTTTCCTTCCTTCCTTCCTCCTTCCTCCCTCCCTCCTTCCTCCTCCCTCCCTCCCTCCCTCCTTCCTTCCTTCTTTCCTTCCTTCCTTCTTTCCTTCCTTTCTTCCTCCCTCCCTCCCTCCCTCCCTCCCTCCTTGAGAGAGCCACAAAACTCCACAATCTTATGCATTCAAATTGTTCCATACTCATGTATGTGCAAAGGAAAACACAATTTCATTGGGATGCCTCATCCTAACAGTCCTTGTTGTTGCTGTTCTTGCTGAATCACAAATAGCCGAACGTCTATAAGGGTTCAGGAACGAGGTCTGTTACAACGTCATTTGGGGATATTTCCTCACTCGGTGGGCTGAAGATGAATCACATTTTTCACTCCTGATACTTGAAGGCCACCAAAGTCTTCTCAAGATCATGTGTCCAAACAGACCTTCTGAATCTAACCCCACCTATATATTTATATATCCACCCCATTGGCATGGCTGTTTCTATATTGCCTGTGGAATGTTTGGTTTATTTTAGGCACAGGCAGCTCTGAACCAGGGACATTGATGATTTGACATGAATTTATTGACGAGAAAAAGAGAGCTATTTCCAGAATCCAACACCTGCAGATTTCATGATCCACAATTATCAACCTAGTATAAATGGTATATATAGGCAAATGGTATATGCATCCACATGGATACATCCACACGTGAGCAGTGGGGTACCACAAGTGGGGTACCGTCTTAGGCCCAGTACCGGGGGCCTAACTTCAGGTGAACCGGTAGCTAATTTTATCATTTTGGCAAACTGGTAAATCCCACCCCTGCCCCACTCCTCCCAGGAGTCTCCACGCAGCCCATTTTGAATGCCATGTAACTACAGGGCTTCCCGGAAGTTACAGAAGGCCAGAAACGGCCCTGTTTCTGGCTTCCGGTGGGTATCCGGACCCCGGGGAGGCCATTTTCGCCCTCCCGGAGGCTCAATGAAAGATATTAGAGAGTACTGGGCAGAGGTGGGCTTCAAAAATTTCAGCAACTGGTTGTATGCCCAGTTGCTGGGTGGGTATGGCCTAGTTGGCTTTCCTCAAGCCTCCGGGCAGGTGAAAAGAGCCTTCCCCAGGCTCCAGAGGCCAAAAATGGGCCTGTTTCTGGCCTTCTAGAACTTCTGGGAGGCCCATTTCCCTCCCCAGACTCTGGAGGCTTTCCTTGAGTCTCCAGGAGTGAGAAAATGGAGGCCCTCCGGAGGCCCCAAATGGGGCTGTTTCTGTCCTTCTGGAACTTTCAGGAGGCCCATTTTTACCCCCTGGGCTCTGGAAGCTTTCCAGCTAGGGCCTCCGGAGCCCTGGGAGGCCATTTTGGCCTTCTCGGAGGCTCAAAGAAAGCCTCGGGAGCCTGAGGGGGTAAAAATGGGCCTCCCGGAAGTTCCGGAAGGCCAGAAAGAGGCCCATTTCTGGCCTCTGGAGCCTGGGGGAGGCCGTTTTTGCCTGGCCGGAGGCACGAGGAAAGCTGACTAGCCCACGCTCACCGTGGCCATGCCTAAAACCGGGCAGAGAACCAGTTGCTGAAATTTTTGAAGCGCACCTCTGCCCGGTGCTCTCCAATGTCTTTATAAATGATTTAGATGAGGGAATAGAAGGGGAGTTCATCAAATTTGCAGATGACACTAAACTGGCAGGAACAAGACTAACTACTTATCAACTGCAGTGATTCCCTTAACAACTGTGGCGGGAAAGACCATAAAATGGGCCGAAATTCACTTAACCCATGTCTCGCTTAACGTCAGGCTCTCCACTGTGGTCGTAAGTTCGAGGACTAACTGCACTATCTCCCAGTTTTAAATTAAGCTTGACACCTGCATAAATAAGGGTGTTGAAATGGAAGCCTCATCTCTGCGTTGAGAGTTTTGCTCGTAGTATTTTGAGTTCCTCCCAATTATGTAATTGCAGATTGCAAGGCATTGGTGCTCTTGTGTTACCTCAGCTCCACATGGTATTTATTAATTATAATAATTAATTTTCTATTTAACTGTCCTGGGTGCCATTGGGTGGCAGGCGGGCAAAGAATGGTTAACCAATCAATGCAAATGAGGCTCCTACAATAGTAGCGGTTGTCTACAAGAGCGAACAATAAACACACAAAAACATTCAGTCTTTAAAAGAAAAAAAAATCAAAAGGCTATTTTTTTTAAAAAAAAGAATGATGTACTTTTGTTGCCTTCCTAATTAGCATCGTGCAAGGAGGTGTTAATGAGGAACAATGAAAATTTCGGTGCTCATCCTTCCTATATTTTGCGCCTGAATGCTGAAAACGTTTCTCAATTGTGTGTTTTTGAAACCTGATGTCTGTGGTATGCACACAAAGGCTCTTCCTCCTTTTTCTTCTTCTCCTCCTTTTTCTCCTTCCTCTTCTCTTTCTCCTCCTCCTCCTCCTCCTCCTTTTTCTCCTCCTCTCCTCCCTCCCCTCCTCCCCTCCTCCTCCTCCTTCCCTTTTTCCTCCTTCTCCTTTCCTCCTCCTCCTCCTCATCCTTTTTTCTCCTCCTTTTTCTCTTTCCCTTTCCCTTCCTTCTCCTTTTCCTCCTCCTCCTCCTCCTCCTCCTCCTCCTCCTCCTCCTCCTCCTCTTTCTCCTTCTTTTTCTCCTTCCCTTTCCCTTCCCTCTCCTTCTCCTCCTCCTCCTTTTCTCTTCTTCCTCCTCCTCTCCTCCTCCTCCTCCTTCCCTTTTTCCTCCTTCTCCTTTTTCTCCTCCTCCTCCTCCTCCTCCTCCTCCTCCTCCTCCTCCTCCTCCTCCTCCTCCTCCTCCCCTCCTCCTTCCCTTTCCCCTCCTTCTCCTCCTTCTCCTTTCTCTCCCCCTCCTTCCCCCCCCTCACTCCTTTCCCAGATAGACAAACATTAGTTATCTTTCTTTCGAAAACCCAAGCAGAATCCTCTGTTACACAACCAATGTACATATTGGAGAAGAGGTCAAGTCAGGAACATGTACCAATTCAGTGGGGTCATAGGTTCAGTGATCGGCCTTCCATAAAAAGAAAATGGATGGCAGAGGGAACAGGGTTTATTTGTATGTCTTAGAGAAACCTTAAGCAAGATGTTAGCTTGATCTTAGGTGACATCTTTGCCAGGGAACGTTTTCTGAGGGACAGGAGACATGATGGAGAGCACACCTTTACATTAAGGTAATCTATGGGAGGCTCATTTGAGTAGGGATTTGTTGCCTAGCAACAGGTATATCTTTAGGTACCTTGTGCAGTTATCACTGGTTGTGGTCTGAAGTGGATTCCTGCTGTCTCCCACCAAGGACCGAAGAAATTGGTTCAATGTCTGTGAATTCCCACAAGATTACAAGCAGCTTTAATCCTGGCCAAGCTGGACTCATCATCTTCATCTGAAAAAGAGCAGGAGGAAGAACCCATCAGAAACAAAACCAAGGGACCCAGTTCAAACCCTGATGGAGAAATCAGTTCAGGTCTTTAGATAGAATAGAGTAACAATAGAGTTGGAAGGCGGCTTGGAGGGGTTGCCAACCTTTTGGACCTCAGGGACCACTAAACTCATACTTTTAAATCCCATGGACCAGAGACCCTAGGAAAATCCCCCCAAAAATCTACAGGGAGATTCACCACCCCGTTTTCCTACTGATCAATCATTCTTTATTTGGGATCACAGGATACCGTCTCCAACTCTGTTCTCAGCAGGGGGAGAGAGAGAGAGAGAGACTTTTGGCTTCATGCAAGGAAAACAGCAGAAGCAGCAGAAGTCTTTCTTTCTCTCCCCCAAACTCCACCAGAAATGAGTCTTTGTGAGACTTGTTGCACTGGTGCAGCTTCTCGGAGCAGGATGCCTTGCAGGGTCCCAAAGACTCATTTCAGGCAGAGTTTGGGGGAGAAAAAGATGTTTGCTGAATGTGGTAGCGTGGAAGTTTCTAAATAAAATATGGCTTCCAAAGGCGACACAAGCCTTCCCACAGAAGATTTGAACATGGAAGTGGAGTCAAAGCACCAGAGCCACGAGAAAGGAGAAAGACCAAAATTGGGAGGACCATTGACAACAAAGGACCAGGGGCCAAAACAGAGGTTCTGCAAAGTATGATCTTCTAATGGGGAGAAGGTCCTGAAGGGATAGGAAGAGGAGATTTGAGAACAGCAGTCTAGTTGATGGTCAGATAAGAGTCAGCAGAAGGACAAGTCTTCCAACATTTGAGGGGCTTTCACAGAGAAGAGGGGATCAAAACTATTCTCCAGAGCACCAGAAGGCAGGACAAGAAACAATGGATGAAAACTAAGCAAGGAGAGAAGCAACCTAGAATTAAGGAGAAATATTAATGTAATGTAATATAATTTAATAGCTGACCAGCTGCTGTAAGGCTGTAAGCCCAGGTGAATGAACCGAGGATGAGTCAGCAGGGTACTGCTGCTTTAAGAAGCTGTCTATGTGAGGGAGGCCATGTGAGAGCATCTCTCTCCTCATGTTCTCTCTCCATTGTAGTTCTCAGTGTAGAGTTGATTGATTGCCTGGTATTTGCCTAATGTGTGAATGTATGTATATAGTAGTCTTGTATATAAACCACTGTTAGAAGACAAAGCCTCTGTGTCCTGTGTTTTGCTCCTGAGTTGTCTCACAACGTAAACACTCCGACAAGAAATTTCTTGACAGAACAGCTACTCAGTGGAATGTCTTGCTTTCAAAAGTTTTGGGTGCACCAACACTGGATGTTTTTAAGAAGAGATTGGACAACCGGAAGAGGGGCTCCTTGCTTGACCAGGGGGTTGGACTAGATCTAGAAGATCTTCCAGGTCCCTTCCAGCTCTGTTATTCTCTTTTTCTGTGAAAACTCTGAGAAGCTTGGAACAAATTCTCAGTGTCCTGGGAAGCAATAATTCTCTGCCGATTAAAAAGCTCTTCTGAGATATGTGATGTGCAGCGTTACCCTTCCCGTTACAGTATGCCCTTCAAATGATATCTTGCAATAGAAAGAAAAATAAACTGGGTTGCAGTTGGAAATATCAAGGAGTGGGCTGGATCTGATTTTTTTTTTCCCTTGACATTTTCTTCTCTCAGATTGGTTCTTACAAATTTCTATTTTATGAAGTCGATTCTCCAGTTTCAAACTCTTCTTCAAATGTAGCTATCCCAGCGTAAGACAAGATGATTCTTTGGGAAATTTGAGTTGCTGTCTTCTGAACAACTCCTCCTTCTCCTCCTCCTTCACCTCCTCCTCCTTTACCTCCTCCTCTTCCTCCTCTTCCACGTCCTCCTTCTCCTCCACCTCCTCCTTCTCTTCCTCCTCCTACTCTTCCTCCTCCTCCTTCACCTCCTCCTCCTTTACCTCTTCCTCTTCCTCCTCCTCTTCCACCTCCTTCACTTCCTCCTCCTCCTCTTGCACCTCCTCCTTCTCCTCATCCTCCACCTCCTTCTCCTTCTCTTCTTCCTCCTCCTCCTCTTCCTCCTCCTCCTCCTCCACCACCACCACCACCTCTTTCTCCTTCTCTTCCTCCTCCTCTTCCCTTCTAGCTTTGATGATGCTACCTAGTTGGATAATCAAAAGTCTCCCAGCAAACGGCCAATTCAGAGAGCATCTCTTCAATTCTGCAAACTCTACTCCCTTCTAGCACTGATGATGTTGTCCAGCTGGGTCATGAAATGTCTACAAGAAAACAACCAACTACCTCCTCCTCCTCCCGCTCCCTGTTTTAGTCCCATATCTCTCTTCTTATTCTAACTCCCACCACACCAAGAGAATTTTTTTACTAATAAGAAGGCGATGGATTCTTTTCTAGGATTCTGAATTTTCTTCCAGATTTAAAAAAATATGTTTTCCTGTGAAGGGGAAGGTGCACAATCCACTTTCCCACTTCTAGAGCTATTTATTAAACTTCAGCCCATTTCCCTCCCACCAATTGACGTTCTCTTCCACAAATTTCCTTTCTGGGGGTGGCCGTCCGGGGCAAAACTGCAATTCCCAAAGATCTGTTGAAAAGCATCTTAGCAGCATTAAAAGAAAGTGGAAAAAGAACCATCCCTAATCATTCCTCACTCCCTTTCCATCTTCCTTTTTTTTTTTTTTTTTGGAATCAATTAGCCGAGGAAAAATGACAAGGCCATTTATAGAATGGAGAACCTTAAAGTTTGCAGTGGGAACACTTCTGTGCTAGTATTGTGTGTGTGTGTGTAAAGAGAGTCACACAGAATCAGAACTCCTGCATGACTCAACCACTGATCTGCCAGGAAAACTGCCTCCCACCCAGCTAATACCCAACAAACTAAACAACTGCAAAGCAGGTACTTATGTGAACAATTCAGGCAGAAAGGCGTTGAGGACAGGATGCCTTCTCAACACGCAGGGGAGAAAAAAAGAAAAAAACAAGATACAAGACCATTTATATGGCACACACCCTACCATTCATCAATCAATCAATTAATCAATCAATCAACCAATTAGATAACAACAGATAACCAGAGTTGGAAAGGACCTTGTAGGTCATCTAGTCCAACCTCCCCGCTTCCCCGCCCAAGCAGGAGACCCTACACCATTTCTGACAGATGGCAATCCAAACTCTTCTTGAAAGCCTCCACTGATGAAGCTCCCAGAACAGGCAGCTTCTGTTCCATGGGTTGATTGTTCTCACTGTCAGAAAGTTTCTCCTTATTTCCAGGCTGAATCTCTCCTTGTTCATTTTCCATCCATTATCCCTTGTCTGGCCTACAGGAGCTTTAGAAAATAGCTTGACCCCCTCCTCCTCTCCATGGCAGCCCCTCAAATATTGGAAGACCGCTATCCTGTCTTCCCTGGTCCTTCTCTTCCCTAGACTAGCCAGGCCCAGTTCCTGCAACCGTTCATCGCATGCTTGAACCTCCAGTCTCCTAACCATCCTGGTTGCTCTTCTCTGCACTTTTTCTAGAGTCTCGACATCTTTTTTATAATGTGGTGACGAAAACTGGATGCCGTACTCTAGAATAGAGCTTGGAAGTCTTCTAGCCCAGCCTCTTGGAGACTTAGAATAACTTTGTTGTCACTTTGAATCTGTGGTGGGATTCAATTTTTTTTTTTTTTTACTATCGGTTCTGTGGGCATGGGTTGGTGGGCGTGGCAGGGGAAGGATACTGCAAAATCCCCATTCCCTCCCCACCCCACTAACCTGCTTTCCAGCTCCGTTCTCCTGTGCAGGGCAACAAAAGAAGACCCAGCCGATCAGCTGGGACTCGGGAGGCAGAGAATAGATGGGGTTGTCAGGGCCAGTCAGAGGTGGGGTTTGCTGGTTCTCTGAACTACTCAGAATTTCCGCTACTGATTCTCCAGGACTGGTCAGAACCTGCCGAATACCACCTCTGCTTTGAATGTACCCTAATTGGCACACGTTAAAATGAAATTTCATTGCATACAGCTCTCAAAGGGTCTCCCACCTCTAATAAACACTACACAAACATGACAAAATAAATCAGTAAAAAATATTCATGGACCCACATATGTTCTATGACACTGAGAAACAAGACACTATTTTTTATTTATTTATTTATATACGTACATGGCGAGAAAAACGAATTTTGCAAGTTTACCAGACGGATGGCAATAGAGAACAAAGCTGTTAAAGGATCTGGACGTCCTGCTAGAAATACTTCGAAATCTCCTCTCAGAGGAGATCTCTGCTAAACCTCCTGTACAATTTGAGACAGATGGCTGTCCAGGCTTTTCTTAGAAACCTCCAAGTGATGAAGCAACTTCTGGTGGCAAGCTGTTCCACTGGTTAATTGTCCTCACAGTTATGAAGTTTCTCCTCAACCCCCAAGTTCTTTCTCTCCTTGATGAGTTTCCACCTATTGTTTCTTGTCCTGGCCTTTGGTGCTCTGGAGAATAATTTGACACCCCTCTTCTTTGTGGTAGCCCCTCAAATACTGGAATCCTGCTATCATGACCCCCCCTAGTCCTTCTTTTTTCCAGACTAGTCAAACCCAAATCCTGCCACCGTTCGTCATACGTTTTAGCGAACGCATATCACATCAAAAACATTTCGGAAGCTGCAGAACCCAGCTTTGCACTTCAAGATCTCTTGAAGTGTTTAGAACCACTTGATAACGCCTTGGTAAGGCCACACTTGGAATATTGGTTTTGGTCAGCACATTATAAAAAAAGATGTTGAGACTCTACAAAGAGTGCAGAGAAGGGAGCACCAAAGCGGATCGGGGAACCGGAGGCTAAAACATAAAGAATGGTTGCTGGAATTGAGGATGTCTAGTTTAATGAAAAGGACTAGGGGAAACATGATAGTTTTTGAGGGGCTGCCACAAAGAAGAGGAGGGGGGGGTCGACCTATTTTCCAAAGGACTCAAGAGAAGAAGCAATGGATGGAAACTAATCAAGGAGAAAAGCAACCTGAAATTAAGGAGAAACTTCCTAAGAGTGAAGACAATTAACCAGTGGAATAGCTTGCAGTCAGAAATTGTAGGTGCTTCACCACTGGAGGTTTTTAAGAAGAGATTGGACAACCATTTGTCTGAAGTGGTATAGGGTCTCATACTTGAGCAGGGGGTTGGGCTAGAAGATCTCCAAGGTCCCTTTCAACTCTAGTACACTCTTAGGTCTTATTCTGTTAGATCTGTTCAACTCCAGGCAGGAGATGAGAATGACCCGAAGGCACAAACCTTCTCAATTTATTCTTTTAAATACAACAGAACCATTTTTTTTCTTCTTTTAAGTTATCCAGGGATCTTTCCTTCCTCAAATCCTGAAAATAGTTTTTCCTTTTTAGAAGCTTAATTCAATTTTACAGAGGGGAGAGTTTTTTTAAAAAACAAAGTGGCAAAGAAAGATATCCAGGTAGTTAATGGAGCAGGAAGTCACCGGTAATGAATGATAACTCAACAGAACCGAGAGAAACAGGCCAAAGGGGTCAGTCTACTGCAATGATATGAAACATAAAATCCCTTTATGGGGCCTTCAAATGCACAGGAGCAATTCTGCTTGGCCATGCTTGAGAACTTAACAATCCTCTGTCTGATAAATCCACAAGAAGGAATCAGTTCAACAGGCTGTAATGGAGTTGGGTGACTCCTCTAACACAGGGAAGAAGAAAGGTTTGCTAAATGAGAATAGAGCTGGAAAGGATCAAGCAGAAGACATTCTACCACTTCAGACAAGTGGCTGTCCAGTCTCTTCTTAAAAGCCTCCAGTGATGGAGCATCTACAACTTCTGGTGGCAAGCTCTTCCACTGGTTAATTTTTCTCTCCATGAGAAAGTTTTTCCTTAGTTTCAGGTTGCTTCTCTCTTTGCTTAGTTCATCCAATGAATGAATGAATGAATGAATGAATGAATTAGAATAGAGCTGGAAGGAACCTCAAAGATCTTCTGGTCCAAGTCCCTGCTCAAACAGGAGACCCTATACTGTTTCGGACAAGTGGTTGTCCAATCTCCTTAAAAACCTCCAGTGATGAAGCACCCACAGCTGTTCCACTGGTTGATTGTTCTCATTGTTAGGGAGTTTCTCCTTAATTCCAGTTTGGTTGTCTCCCTGATTAATTCAATGAATCAATCAGAATAGAGCTGGAAGGGCACTCAGAGGTTTAACAGATTCCTTTAACAGATAATCAGAGTTGGAAGGGACCTTGTAGGTCATCTTGTCCAATCCCCCCACCCACCCAAGCGGGAGACCCTACACCATTTCTGACAAATGGCAGTCCAATCTCTTCTTGAAAGTCTCAAATGATGGCGCTCCCACAACTTCCGAGGACAACTTCTGTTCCATTGGTTGATTGTTCTTACTGTCAGAAAGTTTCTCCTTGTATTTCCAGGTTAAATCTCCCCTTGTTCAATTTCCATCCATTATTCCTTGTCTGGTCTTTGGGTGCTTTAGACAATAGCTTGACCCCTTTCTCCTCCCTGGGGCAGCCCCTCAAATATTGGAAGACTGCTATCCTGTCTCCTTGGTCCTTCTCGTCACTAGACTAGCCAGGCCCAGTCCCTGCAACTGTTCCTTGTATGTTTTAGTCTCCAGTCCCCTAATCATCCTGGTTGCTCTTCTCTGCACTTTTTCTAGAGTCTCAACGTCTTTTTTATAATGTGGTGAACAAAACTGGATGGAGTACTCTAGGTGTGGTCTTACTAAGGCTTTATAGAGTGGTATTAGTACTTCCCTTGATCTTGACTGTATCTCTCTGTTAATACAATTTAGGATTGCATTAGCTTTTTTGGCTGCTGCTGCAGACTGCTAGCTCATATTTAGCTGGTTGTCCACTAAGACTCCAAGATCCCTCTCACAGTTACTGCTATTGAGCCTGGTTTCACCCAGTCTATATGTGTACTTTGGGTTTTTCTTGCCTAAGTGTAGGACTTTATTTTTCTCTACATTGAATTTCATTTTGTTAGATATGGCCCAGTGTTCTAGTCTGTCAAGAGCCATCTGGATTTTGAACCTATCTTCTTGGGTGTTAGCTATTCCTGTCAGTTTAGTATAATCTGCAAATTTGGTAAGTTCCCCTTCTATTCCCTCATCTAAGTTGTTAATGAAGATATTGAAGAGTACTGGGCCTAAGACAGAACCTTGTGGCACCCCACTGCTTACTTCCCTCCATGTAGACTTAGACCCCTTAAGGACTACTCGTTGAGTACAGTTTGCCAGCCAGTTGCGAGTCTATCTAGTGGTGGTGCTATCTATTCCACTTTTTTCTCGCTTACTAAGAAGTAGGTTGTGGTCTACTTTGTCGAATGCCTTGCTGAAATCTAAATATATTAAGTCCACGGTATTTTGCTGGTCTACTAATTTAGTCACCGTGTTGAAGAATGAAATAAGATTAATTTGGCATGATCTGTTCTTAACAAACCCATGCTGACTGCTAGTTATTACTTTACTTGTTTCTAGATGTTGGCAGATCTGTGTTTTTATTATCTTTTCCAGTATCTTCCCAGGTATTGATGTCAGGCTGATTGGTCTATAGTTTCCTGGGTCTATTTTTTTTACCTTTTTTGAAGATGGGAACCACATCAGCTCTTTCCCAGTCCTCCGTTAGTTCCCCGGTGCTCCAGGCTTCATTTAACTTCTTTATAAACATATGAAGTAAATTTTACAATACCAGTTGTAGATTTCTCCAACATGGAGCAAACTCAAACAGAAGCAGACATGTTACAAGTCCAGAGCAGAACAGCAACTCAAGAGCTCAGAAACAGACCTCAGTTTCACTTTAGTTCAGCAGGCAAGCAAGACACACAGCAGAGGAGAGAAGCAGTCTCATTCTCAATAGACAGACTCAGAGCTTAACATAGCTTCAGGGCTGCAGAGCTTAATATAGAGCCGTGCCTAGGCTACTTCTAGTTTCAGTTTCCAAACAGTCCTCATTGGCTGATTTAGTTCCTATGCCTATTCATTGGCTGACCTTGTTACCATGCTCTATTCCAGTCCATGGATATACTCTGACATGTTGTGCCATGTGTTTGCTCAGTTTGTGTCTGGGTGTTTTATCCTTGCGGCGGACAAACCATTCCCAGCCATTCAGTCAGAGCTGAAGAAGCTTCTTGGAGGAGAAGCAAAATGTCTTCAATGAAAAACCAGAAAGTCCAGTTTCCTCTTGAAAAAAAAAAGCACCTTTGGATGGCTGAGAACCTCCGTAGCTAAGATTTTTTTTGCTTTTACAGGTTCCGGAACAAAATTGTAACAAGTAAGATCAAATCAGGCGAATAATGGGAACATAGACCTAAATGTCTACAGTATCTGCCTTGAGGCACCTCTGATTAAAATAATCACATTTTACTGGTAGTTTTTCACTTACAACCGTTCTTTTATTGACCATTGAAAGTTGCATCAGCATGGGAAAAATGACTTATGACTGTTTTTCACACTTAACAACTGTTGCAGCATTCCCAGGTTCACGTGATCAAAATGCAGATGCTTTGGCAACCGATTCATAGTTATGACAGTCTCAGCATCCTAGGGTCAGGCGATCCCCCTTCGTGACCAACGGGGAAGCCAGGTTCACTTTACAACCGTTTTTCTCACTTAACAACTCCAGTGATTCATTTAGAAGCATGGCAAGAAATGGGGCAAAACTTTCTGAACAGATGTCTTGCTTAGCAACAGAAATATTGGGATCCGGTTGCAGTCGTAAGTCATACGGGCAGTGCCGTGGCATAGAGGTGGAGCTCTCGCCTCACAATCAGGAGACTGTGAGTTCAATCCTAGGTAGAGGCTGAAATTTCTCTCTCTGGCACAATGTGAATATATCTGCTGTGAACTCCACATTGGTGACAGGAAGGACATCCGGCCAGTAAACACTCAGCTCCATCCAGTCTCCCATCTCCACCCCAAATTAAAGGATTACAAGGTCGTAAAAAAGGCAGTTTTTATCTTTAAACAACTGTTGGGGTCTAGGGAAGCCAAGCCAAACCATTAGTGTTTCTCGAATACAAAGGCAAGAGTGTTTTACTACAGCTCGCTGGTCTGTTGAGAAGTAAAAAGGGATTGCCGGGAACTAGGAGTAGTTTGCCTAAAGGGAAAAAAATGAAAAAGGGCACAATGTGAATATATTTGCTGTAAACTCCGCATTGGCAACAGGAAGGGCATCTGGCCAGTAAATACTCAGCTCCATTCAGTTGCCCACATCCACGCCGATGCAAGGGACGACGGGGTCATTAAAAGACCCAAACACACACACACACACACACACACACACACACACACAAACTTGCAGTTATAAATTGAGCCCTCCCCCCGCATTAATTAATTAATTAATTTTGCATGCAAATTATCTGCCGTTTCCCTCTCCGTAGACCGGAGAGGTTTTTACATCGATCAAGATCTCAAGCTAGGATTTGCTTTTAAAGCTTCAGGAACCAAATTGTTAATGGGTAAAATCAAATAAGGAAAATAATAAGAACACAGGCAGGGCTACCAAGTAATCTGCCTTGAGGCACCTCTGATTAAAATGGTCCCATTTTGCAGTATTTTTAAATACATCAATAAGAGAGAAAGACGTTTACCCTTTTTTTTCTCTCTCTCTCTTTTACGTTTCACTTGTTCAGCATCGCGGCGGGCCAATTTCTCTGGAACCAGAGCTCCCTTTTTTAATTTTTAATTCTCTCGGCAAGCTTTTCCAAGGATTGCTAGATAAATATGAGTGGGAAGAGGGGAATTTCAGGGGATTATCGGAACGATGGAAGGGATCATTCTTTGGAAGGGGAAATTTTGAGAGGAGCAAAAACTAAAAATAATAAAAAAAATCATTGAAGAACTCAATAAGTAAATCAGGAAGAAAAAAAATTGGTTTAATAAATCAATCATAAAATCTCAGCAGTACATTTCCAGGAAGCCGAAAGCCTGATTTTTACCCTTCCATCATTCTCTGCTTTTAACACCGATAAAAGAGACAGAAAGGAATATCTTTTGTTCTCGAGAAAATGCTGGATTTATTGTGTCTTTGTTTCCTGTGACAAAGGCCAAGGGGATATTTTTGCTCGTCTCTTTGGCCTCGGCTTCTTGGATGATGCCAACAGCAATTTTCACTTCAGCCAGATATTTTCATAGGCTGTAGTAGAAGTCCAAAGTCTTCCTCCCAGAGCAGATGTTATTATATTCCTACCTGCCAGGAAAAGATAGAGAAGAAAAAGGAAGGAAAGCGTTAGAGCAAACATTAAAAATGAAAGATTTTAAAAAGGTTTCTGGGAACAGCTGCGCCTTCCCTGTGCATGGGTGAATCCCAGTCCAAAAGCTCACTGTAGAGGAGAAGGACAGAGCATCAGAATATTAGAATTGGAAGGGACCTTGGAGGTCTTCTAGTCCAACCCCTTGCTCAGGCAGGAAACCCCGTACTATTTCAGATAAATGTTTGTCCAATCTCTTCTTAACAACTTCCAGTGTTGGAGCATTCACAATCTTTGGAGGCAAGTTATTCCACTGGTTAATTGTCCTCACTGTTAAGATAGTTTCTCCTTAGTTCTAGGTTGCTTCTTCCCTGGATTGGTTTCCACCCATTGCTTCTTGTCCTGCCTTCAGGTGCTTTGGAGAACAGCTTTCAACTTCCTCTTCTTTGTGACAGCCCTTGAAATATTGGAATCAGAGGTGGTATTCAGCAGGTTCTGACCAGTTCTGGAGAACCGGTAGTGGACATTTTGAGTAGTTCGGAGAACCGGCAAATACCACCTCTGACTGGAGATTTTGCAGTATCCTTCCCCTACCATGCCCACCAAACTACGACCACATAACCGGTAGTAAAAAAAAATTTTTAATCCCACTACTGATTGGAATACTCCTATTTTGTCACTTCTGATGTATCGTTTCATTAGACTAGACATAACCCTAACCCTAACCCATCCTTGAAGTCTTGTCTTCAGTAAGTCAGTCAATCAATCAGCCTTCCTCCCTTCCTTCAAGTTTAAACTTTCTCCCTCCATCCCTTCATCCATACAATGCTTCCTTCCTTCTTCCTTCCTTCCCCTCCCTCCCTCCAATACTTACTTACTCCCTCCCTCCTTCCTGCCTAACCCTAACCCTCCATGCCTTCTCTGCCCATTACTAGCAATTCCATCCTGACCGCCTCCAGGTCGACTCAGCCTTCCCTCCTTCTGAGGTGGGTAAACGAAGACCCAGATTGTTGGGGGCAATAGGCTGACTCTATAAACCACTTAGAGAGGGCTGTAAAGCACTATAAAGTGGTATATAAGTCTAGGTGCTATCGCTCTTCCTTTTCTCCTTCCTTCCTGTTTTTGAAGGCCATCTACTCAGAGACTTTTGTGCTTCCTTGGGTACTTGGTTGGCCGGTGTTGGATGAGATGGGCCAGAGGTCTACTCCAGCAGGACAACGCTGATATTCTTAAAGTTCTCTCCTGTAATATATCAGATGTCATCAGCTTAAAAAATGAGTGATTGTATGAACTTCTTGATAACTTTGCTAAACTGATAAGAGGGGCTTAGCCTTTGGTTTCTGTTTAGATGTGAAGCATCTCCTTATTTTACTTATGGAAATTAAATAAAGTATATTCTACAAATAGTTTCCAGTCACAGATAGTAATGGCCAGTTGGTGTAATGGAGCACAGAAGTACAAGATGTAGCTACTCCCACTAAGATGGGTCTAGGTAGGACAACTCACCATGGTCACTCATCACAGCCAACTTTCTGTGGGACAACTCACGATGGCCATTTGGCCAACTTGCCACAGGACAATTTAACACCGTATTAATTATTTCATTCAGTTATTTTTATTTTTGGTGACCATGTTTGAGTCGAAATTATTGCAACTCTTGCATTTCTGGACTGACTTTCTTTGTTTTATTATTTGGCCGAGGTTCTATTGAAATCAATTTAACTTTTCCATTTGTTAAATTGTGTCCTGTGATGTGCGTTTGCCAGGGCAAGTTGGCGTGCTGAGTTGCCCAATTCCAAACTAATATGCCAATATTGATTGAATTTCTCGTTCGCTGGCTTTCTTTAGATGAGAAGATCCCATAAACACTTTTTTTTTCTTGGTTCTTTTCTATTTCTCTCTGTATTCTGAAGTTCTCTCTGCCCGTTTCACATTTTTCCCCTTGTTTGGTTTAGTCTTGAAAGGAAGTCTACCTCCGGAAGTGTCCAAAGAAGATGTCTTATGGATCCATTGATGGCGGTGGGTTTGGTAGCAGAAATACCTTTGGAGGACCATCAAGGCAAGGATATCAACCTTTAGGTAAGTTGAACCCCATGTGTTAATTATTTTTTCTTCCCTGAATTTCTTTTCTTTAAAGTCATAACTATTGTTTTAATGGGTAATAGAACTCAGACGTATCCAAGTACAAAATAGACGTTGAGACTTTGGGAAAAAAAACGTGCAGAGAAGAGCAACTAAGAGGATTAGAGGCCTGGAGACTAAAACATGCGAAGAACGGCTGCAAGAATTGGGTATTCCATTCTGGTGCTTTGGAAAATAGGTTGACCTTCTTCTTTTTTGTGGCAGCCTGTCAAATATTGGGACATTTTCATGTCTCCCTTAGCCCTTCTTTTCATTAGACTCAAAACACTTAATTCCTGCAACCATTCTTCGTATGTTTTAGCCTCCAGCCCTCTAATCATTTTCGTGGCTCTTTTCTGCACTTTTTCCAGAATCCCAAATACTTTTTTCATACTTTGAGGACCAGAACAAATTGCAGTTTTACAAATGTGGTCTTACCAAGACTTTGTAAAGCGGTACGAGAACTTCACATGATCTTCAACCTATCCCTGTATTAATGCAGCCTAGGATTGCTTCTTCTGAGGAAATCCCCAAAGATGTTTTTGGATACAACTTGGCCTTGTAACCAGTCTATATTCTCGATGATGATTGTAACGATGATGTTACCCATTCAGTCACACCTGACTCTTGGCGATTCCATGGGCCAGGTCTCTCCACATCTCCCCATCTTGCTGTGATGATAGGTAGGTCACAAAAGTCACGAAAATAGGTGAAGTACGTTTAATTCCTTCATCTTGGCCTCCAAGGTCCAATTATCATTGACTGGAGAAAAAAACTCCCCCATGAACAATTGCGAAAAGGAAGAAATGCCGTTCAAACTCAAAATACATATAAAATATAAATGGAAAAAAACAACACAAAACACACTGAAGCGATTAATGAGACAAGGCAGGATAAGAGCTTGAACACGTTCACAGATATCGAAATACACACACTGGGAAGGACGCCAAACTCAGATAAGAACGGACAGACTAGAATTATTTCACGCTTTGCTTCCAGCACTAGGCCATGTGCAGATTGTCCTTTGAAAGAGTCCACCCAGCTGCAGCCCATGAAGGGGATCAGGACCCTTTCCTCCCCCATAGACCATGCCATTCACTTTTCTCCCTTATCCACTCTTCCCTGGGTGCCTTAGGATGAAGAGTGGATGGGCCTGGGTCTTCCTCTGAATTCCCAGCTGGCCTGTGCCCTTCCCCAGTTTCCTCCACAACCTGTGGAGCCACACTCCCACTCCCTGTCGGCTGTTCCTCCTCTCCCTCGGAGTCAGATTCTAACAGGGGCATGACACTTGCACTACTTCTTTGAGTTTTTCTATTCTCTGGCTCAAGGTGTCAGCTTTGATGGTGTCCAGCAGTTATGGTGTCCATCATGATGTCCCAAAGGTGCTTTTTTCAAGAAGCAACTGGACTTTCTGCTTGTTTGTTTTTCTTTGAAGACATTTGCTTCTCATCCAAGAAGCTTTTTCAGCCCTGACCAGGTGGTGGGGAGTAGAAGGATTTATACCCCTTGCAGACAGCTGGACATTTGCATCCTTGGTGGTTGAGGCCACCTGGAGGTTTATCTGTGTTGTATGTCCATCTGTGTCCAGGTGGCCTCAATGATTCTCTAAAAGGAAGCAAATGACCAGCTGTCTGCAAGGAGTATACATTTTTCCATTTCCCACTATCCAGTCATACCCGAAGAAGCTTCTTGGATGAGAAGCGAAACATCTTCAAATTAAAACCAGAAAGTCCAGTTGCCTCTTGAAAAAAGCACCTTTGGGACATCCATGACCTGGAATGACTGAGAATCTCCATAGATATCTCCATCATGTTCTTTGGAGGCCTGGTTTCCTCTTCCCAACATAATTGCTTGCTCCATCTCTATTGTGTGATATGACGAAAATAAGCGGGACACAGTTTTGTGAATTTTCCTTGCTAAAGTTATGCATTTCAGCACTTGATTGTTGGTCTCCTTTACTGTCCAAGGAATTTGCAGGAGCCTTCTCCAGCATCGTGTCTCAAATGAGTCAATTTTCTTCCTGTCTTGCTGTTTTAATGTCCAACTTTCACAACCCTAGATAGCTACAGGGAACCCAGAGAGAGTGGACTATATTTGGTTGCCAGGCTGATGTTCTCACTTTTCCATGTTCAGCTTCTGTTCATCATTTCTCTGTGACCCCAGTGCAATCCTCTGTTTTATTTCTGGGCTGCATGTACCGCTTTGAGTGATCTGCAATCTTAGGAAAGTGAATGAAACTATCTTTAAAATTAACTTCAACCTTGACTCTGTCATATATATATATATATATATATCCATGCTGCTCAAATTTCAGGTCACGTCCTTCTAACTCTGAGAGTCTTCTGCTTCTTTCATCCAAAACAAACCGCAAGCCGCAAAATATCATTTCAAACCAGGAAGATCCAATCCTTTCCTTCTCATCTTGTAATGCCTTATTTTTAACTTGTGGTTGTTTTTTTTCCTTGCCCCCTGACCTAGAGATTTAGATCTGTCCTTCTGCTTCAACGGGGCATCAATTGTTGGAGAAGTACTCTCACTTTATCTATTTTCTGAGTCCATCAGACTGATGTGACACACGAATATGCTACCGTGTTTCTCCAACAATAAGGCCTCCACCAATAGGAAGGCCCAGCATGATTTCTAGGCATGAGGTGAAATTAAGCCCCGACCCCCAAATTTAGGCCTATTTAAATCATGCATTTCCCCACCATTTCTCACATCAGTCGTTAGAACTACACGAGATGAAGAGAAATGGGGGGGAAGGGTGGGGGAGGGGAGAAAACCTCCCTTTAGGAGTGCCCCGCAGGTAGCCTAGGCTAGAATATCCCAATAGCCGATAGAAGCTCCCCAAGTGCAGTCACCAGCCACTTCAGGGCGTGGCATGGCTGCCCGTGTCCCCTCGCCTTTAGGCAGTCTCTTTTGGGTGACGGAAGCTCCCCAAGTGCAGTCACCAGCCACTTCGATCGGCTGGTAGAAGCAGCCTTGCGGCGAGGGGAGTGCATGTGTGCACTCGCCCGAGGCCGCTTCTACCGGCCGATCGAAGTGGCTGGTGACTGCACTTGGGGAGCTTCCATCGTCTGAAAGAGACTGCCTAATGGCGAGGGGACATGGGCAGCCACGCCTCACGCCGAAGCGGCTGGAGACTCTGCCTTTGGGGAGCTTTCGTCGGCCGATAGAAGTGGCCTCGTGGCGAGGTACGTGTGTGGGCCGCCCTAGGTGGGGGAGGAAATTAAGTCACCCCCGAAAAGACAGCCTAGCCGTTTTTTCGGGGAGTCAAAAAAAATATAAGGCCAGGCCTTATTTTATGAGAAACACGGTAGTACATTTTCTGGGATGTCACTGACAGTATTGGGAAATGTCATGGAGGTCCCAGGAAGGAACTTTAAAAAAAAACAAAAAACAAGGTTTCACCCATTGAAAGCTTTCATCGGAAATAAGAAGAAAAAGAAAGAAAGAAAGAAAAAAGAGTGGTTTTTCCCTCCCTCCTTCCGAATTTGAAAGAATACAGTGAATCTCGTGAATATAAATGGGGAGAGTTCACAAGGATTATTAGGTGCGGATAGAAATACATACCACTTCCATAGCAAAGGAAGATAAAGCCAGAACGGTTAAATTCACGGGTGGGATGGTGCCAGTATAACAACTGGTTCGGTGATCGTGCATGCACGCCTGACGTGTGCTGTGCATGTGTGAACAGCAATGCAAAAATGCTTACCTGCTATGTTACTTTTGGGGAGTAACACAGCTGAGGAGTGGCAATCTGATCTTTTGCGTTGATCAGCTGGGATATAAAGTACAGCGCAGGGGCGGGCGGGGCGCAGCGAACTGGTTCACTCCCAGCTGACTTTTGGAGCTAGGGGTTCGCTCGAACTGGTCCGAACCGGCAGAATCCCATTCCTGGTTAAATTGATTATTTTATTCAAAGCGGAAATCTTTTTTTTCATTTGGATGTCACTTCTGGATTTTGTGCTTTGTGATGAAAAGAACACTGAAACTTTGGTTGACTTCGGTTTTGTTGATCAGAAAGATGTGGCGTAGAAATGGCAAGTTATACATTAATGTGTAAAAGCCAAACGTTGAGGTTGGAGTGTTTTTATCTCGTACACTGCTAAGAAGAGTCAAGAGTCAATGTATTTTTTCCCCTCCTTGTATCTCACACCTTCTTTCCCCCACTCCTTTTCCTTCCCTTTATTTCCTATTTTTATTTTTTTTCCTTTGTATTTTATATAATAAAACAAATAAAAAAAATTGTAAGAAAGAAGGAAGGAAAGAGAAAAAGAGAGAGAGAAAGAGACAGAAAGAAAAAGAAAGAAAGAAAGAAAGAAAGAAAGACGACTAACACTACAATCAGAATTACACAAAGTTACAGTTCTATCACGGAAGGGTGAGCTTTTATGGACATGTTTAGAAAAATTTCTGTAAGCATTAGTCCACAAAGGGAAAGCATTTGTTAAGTTAGCAACATGGTTGTTAAGTGAATCTGGCTTCCCCATGGAATTCGCTTGTCAGAAGGTCGCAAAAGGGGGTCACATGCGAATTGGGCCAACTAGCCACAGTCAACTGGTTGCGGCCAACTCACTGCAGGACAACTTGCCACGACTAATTTGCCACGCAACTGTTCTGACCCAGCTCCGCAAACACGACAAACCCTCTGAAGTGAAGTCAAAGATTCCTTTATTAGGAACTCCAACAGCCCCGGCAAAAGGTTTCTCTTTCTAACTAGTCCTTCTGGCAGGGAGAGGAATAGTTGTTTGCCACATCTATTCATCTCCGCCGCTGCCTATTATCCCCAGAGCTAGGGTGGGGCTTCGCTAGCAGCGGTGGCTCTTCTGTCCCAAGGACCAGCCCATAGATTTCCACTGCTCTCCTCTCCTCTGCCTTCTCTGCATCTGTGTATCAGGCCCTGGACCCAGCTGTTCCTCCTCTTCCTCATCAGCCACCTCCAGACCTGGGGACTGGAGACCATCTAAGGGCTGACGGACGGCTTTGCCTCTGTCTCTCCCCCTTTTCCCTCTTCAGAGCTCTCAAATTTTATCGAAAAGGTGTGAGGCAACGGAAGGTTTTCGGCTGAGAATGGAAGGTTTCCCGCTGAGAGCTACAAATGTTAAGAAATATTTCTTCTTTCGTCCTTTCCTGTGAGCAGGAGGGATGGTACAGGCAGTCCTCAAATTACAACAGTTTATTTAGTGATCATTCGTTAAATTGTAACCAAGTTACAATAACACTGAAAAAAGTGACTTATGACAGTTTTTCACATGATTGTTGCAACATGGTCACAGGACCAAAATTCAGGCATTAGCAACCGACTCACATTTATGATGATTTGCAATGTCCCAAGGTACCGTGATCCTTCAGACAAGCAAAGTCAACGGGGAAGGGAGATTCTAGAGGTGGTATTCAGCAGGTTTGGACCAGTTCTGGAGAACTGGTAGCAGAAATTTTGAGTAGTTCAGAGAGCTGGCAAATATTGCCTCTGACTGGCCCTGCCCCTATCTATTCTCCGCCTCCTGAGTCCCAGCTGATTGGCTGGGTCTTCTTTGGTTGCCCTGCACAGGAGAACGGAGCCGGAAAGCAGGTTAGTGGGGTGGGGAGGGAATGGGGATTTTGCAGTATCCTTCCCCTGCCAATCCCACCAAGCCACGCCCACAGAACCGGTAGTAAAAAAAAAATGAATCCCACCATGGATTCAAAGTGACAACAAAGTTATTCTAAGTCTCTGAGAGGCTGGACTAGAAGGCTTCCAAGCTCTATTCTAGAGTACGGCATCCAGTTTTGGTCACCACATTACGAAAAAGATGTCGAGACTCTTGAAAAAGTACAGAGAAGAGCAATCAGGATGGTTAGGAGACTGGAGGTTCAAACATACGATGAATGCTTGCAGGAACTGGGCCTGGCTAGTCTAGGGAAGAGAAGGACCAGGGGAGACATGATAGCGGTCTTCCAATAGTTTAGGGCTGCCACAGAGAGGAGGAGGGGGGTCAAGCTATTTTCCAAGGTACCCGAAGGCCAGACAAGGAATAATGGATGGAAACTGGCAAATATCGCCTCTGACTGGCCCCGCCCCCATCTATTCTCTGTCTCATGAGTCCCAGCTGATCGGTTGGGTCTTCTTTGGTTGCCCTGCACAGGAGAACGGAGCTGGAAAGCAGGTTAGTGGGTGGGGAGGGAATGGGATTTTGCAGTATCCTTCCCCCAGGAGTAGGGAGGGAATGGGGATTTTACAGTGCCTTGCCCACCAAGCCACACCCACAGAACTGGTGGTAAAAAAACAATCTCACCACTGGTAGATTCACTTAACAACCGAGTTAACTAACAACTGCAGTGCTACTTTTACAGCGCTGGCAAGAAAGTTCATACTGTGGAGCAAAACTCACTTAATAACTGTTTCACTTAGCCATGGAAACATAGGGCTCAGTTGTGGTTGTAAGTCAAGGACTACCTGTAACTAATAAATCGATAAAAAAATAAAGTACATTCTTATAGATTAGTAAGTGTGTCAGCCGTGCTTATACCTGGTTCAATTCTTTTACCAGCAATGGACTGAAATATGCAGATGAAGAAAACTGGTTTTCCTTAGAAATCCAGTCGTAAGTGTGTTGTGGCTCGCCGGTAGCAGATGCGGACAGCTGAGGTCTCTGAGAACGAGGACTCAGATGAGGGGCCTGTGTGTGAGGCAGGGATGGGGCCAGGACCATCAGGGAGTGAAGTGCTTCCTTCGGAGATTATGGAGGCTGGCAGCAGTGATGAAGAGTTCCCCGAGGAGCCTGTGGAAGGAAAGAGCACCTGCAGCAGCATGGGTGACTCGGGAGTAAGGCTGCAAGGTAATGGCCCCTCCCTTAAGAATTAAAAGCCAGCTGAGAAACGGAGTTCTTTGTAGGAAACAAAGAAGTTTTTGCACTCAAGCCTCGTGGACATTCGGACTCTCTTAGTTTGTGTTCGGAGACTCTTTGTGTATGAAATATTTCTTGGCAACTGGATCTAGTGTTCTTGGCAGCGTTGCACCACCTTGGCAAGGCTCGTTCTTATCAGAGACAATTAGTTTGAAACAGCCTTTTAACCGTGAAGGAACGGAATTCATAAAGAATCGTTAAAAGGTTTTGCTGTTTGGTGTTTGTTTCCTTGGAACAAGGTTTGGGTCAGAACAAAGTGGCCTTGGAGAGATCACACGCAAGTATCCAGCTGGAGACCGGAAGTTGATTAAGATGGAGCACCGAATCTAAAAGTCATAAGCTGGAGTAGCAAGAAAACAGCTTGCCCCAGCGAGGGGCGAGTCTCGTTCTAACCATCCTCCTCGTAACCTTGTTTCTCCGTCCCCTCGAAGCTGGATCTGTGTCCGGCACAAATCAAAACGAATCACCCAGGCTCAGCTGGTCCTCAGTCAGGCGCCTCCATCTGCGGGTGTGGAAACCAGAAGTAGCAAGGCCTGAGGGGTCCTTGGTGCTCTCTGGGCTTCCTTGTTTTCTTTTCAGTCTTTGCAAGACCCAAACTAGTTAACATCATCACTAGTATTACTTTGAGTAATGAAATATAAAGTGTATGAGTAAAGACTTTACACTTTCTTTGAGTAAAGAAAATAACCAAGCTCAGAGAGCATCAAGAAGTTCTTCTTCTTCTTCTTCTTCTTCTTCTTCTTCTTCTTCTTCTTCTTCTTCTTCTTCTTCTTCTTCTTCTTCTTCTTCTTCTTCTTCTTCTTCTTCTTCTTCTTCTTCTTCTTCTTCTTCTTCTTCTCCTCCTCCTCCTCCTCCTCCTCCTCCTCCTCCTCCTCCTCCTCCTCCTCCTCCTCCTCCTCCTCCCCATCCTCCTCCCCATCCTCCTTCTCATGCTTTGATTATAATTCATTTCTTCTTATTTTTCTCCTTCTCCTTCTCCTTCATCTCCTCCTCCTCCTCCTTCTGTTTCTCCTCTCCATCCTCATGCTTTGATTATAATTCATTTCTCCTCCTTCTTTGTCATCTCTTCCTCCTCTCCTCCTCCTCCTCCTCCTTCTCCTCTCCATCCTCCTTCTCATGCTTTGATTATAATTCATTTCTCCTTCTTCTTTGTCGTCTCCTCCTCCACTCCTCCTCCTTTTTCTCCTCCTCCTCTTCTTCTTCCTCCTCCTCTTCTTCCTCCTCTTCTCCTCTGATTATGCTACCAAGTTGGGTCATGAAGCTTCTGCAGCAAACAAACTCAGAGGGCACCAAGGACCCCACCTTTCAACCCCAACCACAAACATTCTCCTTTACTGGAAAGCGAGCCCTTTCTTGCAGCAAAGAATCAGCTTGAGAATACAGCCAGACAATGTCCACCGAAGCCCTCTGTTTATCTGGCACCGCCACCCGTGGCAGGAGGCCACCTGTCTGGTGGATGGGCTCCAAGCTACTTGAACAGATGGGGCTCGGGATAGGCAGCCAATCCTCCACAGAGCATCTTGTCTGCTTGGCAAGCGGAGGAGATGCTTCCTCATCGATGGAACTGAATGGAGGAGGCCACCTGGGAACCCTAGGCAAAGATGTTTCCTCCTGGATTTGGGCAAATCTCATCCTGAACGGAGAATGCCATCTGCTGCAATGAGCATCATCTGAGGGAATAGAATCAAGATCATGCCTTGGTAAGACCACACTTGGACTATTCCGTTCAGTTTTGGTCCCCAAAAATGTAAAAAAAAAAAAAAGGGTGTTGAGACTATATTTAGACAAGAACAAACAGATTCAAACAAACAAAAAATCTGATTAGCTGATTGGAAAGGACCTTGTAGGTCATCTAGTCCAACCCCCCGCCCAAGCAGGAAACCCTACAACATTTCTAATAGATGGCAGTACAATCTCTTCTTGAAATCCTCCAATAATGAAGCTCCCACAACTTCCAAAGGCAACTTCTGTTCCCTTGGTTGATTGTTCTCACTGTCAGAAAGTTTCTCCAGGTTAAATCTCTCCCTGTTCAGTTTCCATCCATTATTCCTTGTTTGGCCTTCGGGTGTCTTGGAAAATAGCTTGACCCCTTCCTCCTCTCTGTGGCAGCCCCTCAAATATTGGAAGACCACTATCCTGTCTCCCCTGGTCCTTCTCTTCACTAGACTAGCCATGCCCAGTTCCTGCAACCGTTCATCATATATTTTAGCCTTCAGAAAAACCAAATGCACAAGTAGAATATAGATGGTAGCTGGATCAATAGTAGTAACTGTGAGAGGGAATTTGGAGTCTTAGTACACAATCACTTAAATATAGCCAAAAAAAAAAGCCAGGCCAATCCTAGGCTGCATTAACAAGAGGGATAAAATGAAGATCATATGAAGTGTTAATATCACTTTTTTAAGGCCTTGGTAAGTCCAGACTTGGAATACTGCATCCAGTTTTGGTCGCCACGATGTAAAAAAAAGATGTTGAGACTCTAGAAAGACTACAGAGAAGAGAAACAAAGACAGTCTTGAACACCGGGCACTATGGAACAAAATTAAATTCAATGGTGAAAAAAGTAAGATTCTACATTTAGGCAAGAAAAACCAAATGTGCAGGTCAGTCTAGGCAGCATCTGGCTCAATAGTTGTAAGTTTTAAGTTGTAATTTTGGTCGTAACTGGAAGGCTACCTATATCTACTCTATTAAAGAGCGGGACTAGTGGGGACATGATAGCTGTCTTCCAATATTTGAGGGGCTGCCACATAGAGGAGGGGGGGTCAAGTTATTTTCCAAAGCACCAGAAGGCAGGACAAGAAGCTTGCTATCAGGATTCCGGCAATTGCCCTAATTAAATCATGAGCTTCGAACCAAGCTTCAAAAGAAATCAAAATATTTATTAGGAGCAGCATGTCCGGCATTAACCTGTATGAAGCCAACTCTGGCATACGTAATTTACAGTCACCTATGACCCTGTTTCTCCCCCCCCCCCCCACCGGAAGTGTCATAAATCCGATTCTCTGATGAAGCACGCACAAGGCGGGGTTGTCATCAATCGCATTTCGTGGGCGGAAGATCCGGCAGCTTAGCTACAATCTTTGTAAGATAAGTGTTGGAATGTACTTCTGGTTTTAAACTGCTGCACTGTTCCTTCGAATTTCCTCCTCCTCCCTTGTTTATGGCAACTCTAAAAGAGGTACAGGAACGCTTTACGAGTTGACACAATGGATGGAAGCTAATCAAGGAGAGAAGCAACCTGGAATTTAGGAGAAACTTCCTAACAGTGAGGAGAACTAACCAGTGGAGAAGCCGGCCTTCGGAGGTTGTGGCTGCTACATCACGGGAGGTTTGTAAGAAGAGACTGGCCTATCTGAAATGGTATAGGGTCTCCTGCTTAAGCAGAGGATCAGACTAGAAGACCTTCAAGGTCCCTTCCAACTGTTATTTTAGAACTTCAATTGTGGCCGTATATTGAGGACTACGTGCAATTGAGGGAAAGGACACATTTCTATGGACACCGTGGGCCTCGGTGGTGCAGTGGTTAGGGTGCCGTACTGTAGGTTGGTTCTGCTGACTGCTGGCTGCCTGCAAATTTGGTTGACTAAGCCTTCCCTCCTTCTGAGGTGGGTAAAATGAGGACCCAGATTGTTGTGGGCAAGAGGCTGACTCTGTAAACCACTTAGAGAGTGCTGTAAAGCGGTATATATGTCTAAGTTCTATTGCAATTGGGGTTCCCTCCTTTGCCTTTTGCAATTCAAAATAATGTTCATGCCTGTGTGTGTGTGTGTGTGTGTGTGTGTATGTGTGTGAATATCTCATTCCTTTCTAATACTGATGACAATGATAAATACATATATGTCTGCCTGCCTGCCTGCCTGCCTGCCTATCTATCTATCTATCTATCTATCTATCTATCTATCTATCTATCTATCTATCTATCTATCTATCTATCTATCTATCTATCTATCTATCTATCTATCTATCTATCTATCTATCTATCTATCTTTCCATCTATCTGTCTATCTATCTATCTATCTATCTATCTATCTATCTATCTATCTATCTATCTATCTATCTATCTATCTATCTATCTCCAAGAAGAAAACCCGATTTAAATGCAGAAATGCCACATCATCTTTGTCTTTTATAGATGAGACAACTTCATAATTCATAAGCAATGTTTGCTCATCGCTTAGTTTAAATTTTCATGTTGCTTTTCTAGTATTTAGAACGTAAATCATTTTTACGGTGGTTTATAAACTCGTGCAAGGGGGAGGTGGGATTCGGGAAAAATCGCCGCATTAAAAATAAGTAGATGTGGAATGAAATGAAGAGTTATTGTTCGTGCAGCCTGTCTGAGGGGGTCCCATCCATTTCCCCCCCCTCAGAGAAAAGCTGCTGGGAAATTTAAAAACTTTCTTGATGGGATTTTCTTCTGAGCGGAAAGGGATTGGATGACAATAAATGGCAGCCTTCTCCAGGGGTTGCTATTTTTACGCGGTCCCATAAATTCATTTAAGATGTGCCCAGTCAGAAAACAAAAGGGAAGACAGCTGCAATTTTTACTGTTTGAAAAAAAAATAAAGAATGTAACAACTACCCAAGAACTCGATTAGGAATTCAGGACAATTTAAAAATCCTGAAGGGGTTGCGTGAAGGGGCTTTCTTGGAAACTGCAGTACATTATACAGAGGGACTGACATTAATGATAATTCATTTAACTAACCAGAGATTTTTTGCTGCTGCTGCTCCTTCTCCTCCTCCTCTTCCTCCTCCTCCTCCTCCTCCCCTTCTTCTCCCCTTCCCCTCCTCTTCCTCTTCTTCCTCTTCCCCTCTTCCTCTTCTCTTCAAACCCCTAATACTGATGATTTTACCAAGTGGGATCGTGAAATGTCTGCAAGAAAACAACTAAACTCAGAGAGCACCAAGGAGCCCACAGTCATCGTCTTCCTCCTCCACTTCCTCCATATGGCATTTACTTTTTACCATTTACTTTTTGTTATTATTATTGTTGTTCTTATTTATTATTCCCCTGTGGTTAGAAGGATCCCATCTCAGCCCTCAATTTGCTTCCTTCCTGGTTTCTCTAAAAATAGGCCCATCATTAACACGGAAGAGGTTGTATCTAGAAGAGCTTTTCTCAAGCGTCACCAGAGATACAAGGAATTGGACTCAGAGGTCATCAAACTGAGAGGGGGCTGATTGGAATAAGTTGGACAACATCCGGGAATTTCGATCCGGCCGCTCAAAACACGGCAAAGTCTGCATCCAACCCGTTGCTTTCCAACAGAATTAGTTCACACATGCTGCTGGCCTTGTCATCTAGCGCGGTGTGAACAGGAATTTATGCATATTGGAGTTAGCTTTTTCATTTTTCTCCCTTTAGGCAAAATACTCCTAGCTCCCGGCAATTCCTTTTTACTTCTCAACAGACCAGCGAGCTGTAGTAAAACTCTCTTGCCTTTGTATTCGAGAAACACTAATTGTTTGGCTTGGCTTCCCTAGACCCCAACAGTTGTTTAAAGATAAAAAAAACTGCCTTTTTACGACCTTGTAGTCCTTTAATTTGGGGTGGAGATGGGAGACTGGATGGAGCTGAGTGTTTACTGGCCGGATGTCCTTCCTGTCACCAATGTGGAGTTCACAGCAGATATATTCACATTGTGCCAGAGAGAGAAATTTCAGCCTCTACTTAGGATTGAACTCACAGCCTCCTGATTGTGAGGCGAGAGCTCTACCTCTAGGCCACAGCTCCACCTTTAAGACTTATGACTGCAACTGGGCCCCAATATTTCTGTTGCTAAGCGAGACATCTGTTCAGCATGTTTTGCCCCGCCCCGTTTCTTGCCACGCTTCTTAAGTGAATCCCTGCAGTTGTTAAGTGGGGAAAACGGTCATAAAGTGAACCCGGCTACCCCATTGGCCGTGAAAGGGGTTTGCCTGACTCTGGGATGCTGCGATGGAACTGAGTGTTTACTGGCCGGATGTCCTTCCTGACACCTAAGCAAACTTCACAGCAGATTTTTATTTTTCTTTGTGCCTCAGGAAAGAAACACCTGCCCCTACCTAGGATTGAACTCTCAACCTTCCTAGTGGGAGGCAACCGTCTTCACCACCAGGCAAACATGCCACTCAGTTTGTTTAAAGATATGCATCCTAAAACCGTAGGGATTGGAAGAGAATTGGGGAGGTCATCTAGCCCAGCCTCGTCCTTGGTGCAGGAGCAACTAGAATATCTCACTATTTCATGGGACAAATTCTTCCACTTGTTAAGTGACAGGAATCCAGGGCCTTGCATCTGTAGGCATGGGTCTGATTCTGAGGGGGAGATTGAACAGCTGACAGGGAGTGGGAGTGTGGCTCCAATGGCTGTGGAAGAAACGGGGGAAGAGCACAGTCCGGCTGAGCATTCAGAGGAAGACCCAAGCCCACCCCCTCTTCATCCTAGGGCACGCAGAGAGGAATGGAAAAGGGAGCAACTCGGCTTATGGGAGAGAAAAAGGCCCTGATCCCTTTCATTAGTTGCAGCTGGGAGAACAGGATATAAGTGGGGCATTTGCACACAGCCCCTTGCTGGAAGCAAAGCATGCATTATCTTTGTCGAGGCTTATTGGGTTTTGGTGTCCTCCCAACTGTGGTTGTTGCGTTATCTTGTGAAACTCTGCAATTTATTATCCTGGCCTCCTGTGTTAATTACTTCAGGGTGGTTTGTGTTGGTTTTTTAAAATTTTTAATTATCTTTACTTTGGGTTCGGATTACATTTACTCCCTTCGTCGACTGTTTTTGGAAGAGTTTGATATCCAGCCGAGGATAATTGGACTCTGGGGCCCAAGTTGGAGGCATTAAAGGGAATTTATTCTACTTTTGTGACTTTGTTATTTCTGTGTCACGCCCCGGGTCATCAGACATTAAGAAGGTGTAACCATGTTCCTGAGCGGTGGTGGGAAAGGAACCCAGGTGACCTTGTGGTCCATCCTAAGAGAACAACAGCATTGGAATGGATCTTGGAAGTCCTGGAGTCTGTGATGTCCCAGGACACAGCACAGAGATAACACAAGCAGCTGGCAGTTCAAACCGTCCCTTTATTGCTCTAACGTTCCCCAAACGCTCTTACGTTTCTGGCAAGTCCCAGAGCAAAGTGATGACAAACCCCCACATGTACCTCAAGCAGTCTTTGGCTGCAAATAGTCCAGCCTAGTGCTGTGTGCACCAAGGCTGCACAGCAATAAATCCAGCAGGGCAAATCTAGGAGTTCAGGAAGCAAAGGATCCAGGTGATTAGTCCAGAAAGCCAGAAAGAACGCAGTGACTCTTGGAAAGTTCAAACGTCGGCACTCAACACTTCAGGGACTCAGCGTTTGTTCCTGACAAATGCCCTTCCCCACAGTGGCTCCTTAGGCTTCATTCCCTAGGTGTGCCTTGTGAAGAGGAGCGGGGCGCTCTCCTCTCGAGTAGTTGGGTCAGCCTGTGCTGTTCCCACCTTTTCTTGGCCTCCAGCACCCTGGCAGGGTGGGGTTTTTTGCCTTCCCCGAGCTCTGGAGGCTTTCCTTGAATCTCCGTGAGGGCAGAAAATGGCCTCCCCGAGCTCTGGAGGCTTTCCTTGAACCTTGCGAGGGCAGAAAATATCATCCCGGGCTCTGGAGGTTTTCCTTGAATCTCCGCGAGGGCAGAAAATGGCCTCCCCGAGCTCTGGAGGCTTTCCTTGAACCTCCGTGAGGGCAGAAAATGGCCTCCCCGGGCTCTGGAGGCTTTCCTTGAACCTCCGCGAGGGCAGAAAATATCATCCCGGGCTCTGGAGGTTTTCCTTGAACCTCTGCAGGGCAGAAAATGGCCTTCCCGGGCTCTGGAGGCTTTCCTTGAACCTCCGCAAGGGCAGAAAATGGCCTTCCCAGGCTCTGGAGGCTTTCCTTGAACCTCCGCAAGGGCAGAAAATGGCCTTCCCAGGCTCTGGAGGCTTTCCTTGAACCTTCAGAGGGCAGAAAATATCATCCCGGGCTCTGGAGGTTTCCTTGAACCTCTGCAAGGGCAGAAAATGGCCTTCCCGGGCTCTGGAGGCTTTCCTTGAATCTCCGCGAGGGCAGAAAATGGCCTTCCCGGGCTCTGGAGGCTTTCCTTGAACCTCCGCAAGGGCAGAAAATGGCCTTCCCAGGCTCTGGAGGCTTTCCTTGAACCTTCGCGAGGGCAGAAAATATCATCCCGGCTCTGGAGGTTTTCCTTGAATCTCTGCAAGGGCAGAAAATGGCCTCCCGGGCTCTGGAGGCTTTCCTTGAACCTCCATGAGGGCAGAAAATGGCCTCCCGGGCTCTGGGGCTTTCCTTGAACCTCCGTGAGGGCAGAAAATGGCCTCCCGGGCTCTGGAGAATTTCCTTGAACTTCCGTGAGGGCAGAAAATGGCCTCCCGGGCTCTGGAGGCTTTCCTTGAACCTCTGCGTGAGGGCAGAAAATGGCCTTCCCTGGGCTCTGGAGGCTTTCCTTGAACCTCCGTGAGGGCAGAAAATGGCCTCCCGGGCTCTGGAGGCTTTCCTTGAACCTCCGCGAGGGCAGAAAATGGCCTCCCGGACTCTGGAGGCTTTCCTTGAACCTCGCAGGCAGAAAATATCATCCCGGGCTCTGGAGGTTTCCTTAAACCTCCGCAAGAAAAATGGCCTCCCGGCCTCCCTGAATTTCTGGAGGCTTCATCCCGGCTCTGAACTTTCCCTCCGAAGGGCAGAAAATGGCCTCCCGGGCTCTGGGGCTTTCCTTGAACCTCCGCAAGGGCAGGGCTTTCCTTGAACTTCCGTGAGGGCAGAAAATGGCCTCCCGGGCTCTGGGGCTTTCCTTGAACCTCCGCGATGGCAGAAAATGGCCTCCCTGGGCTCTGGAGGCTTTCCTTGAACCTCCGTGAGGGCAGAAAATGGCCTCCCTGGGCTCTGGAGGCTTTCTTTGAACCTCCGTGAGGGCAGAAAATGGCCTCCCGGGCTCTGGAGAATTTCCTTGAACCACCGTTAGGGCAAAAAATGGCCTCCCGGGCTCTGGAGGCTTTCCTTGAACTTCCGCGAGGGCAGAAAATGGCCTCCCCGGGCTCTGGAGGCTTTCCGGAAGTGGGAAACAGGCCCATTTCCAGCCTTGCTATGAACTTCTGGGAGGTCCCTGAGCCTCTGTGCGCCCTGCACATACCAGCATCCAAAACAGGCTGCATAGGGACTCCTGGGAGGGGTAGGGTGGGATAGGAGGGGCTAGCCAGGATGTGGGATTTGGGGGTTCTCTGAACTGCACAGAATCTTAGATAGGGGCTCTCCTGAACCCCCGCGAATCCTCAGCAGCCTCCCTCCCTCCCTCTTTCCCTCCCCCCTTCCTTCTCTCGTACGTTATTTCCAAAATCTCCCTTTCTCCTCCACGTTCTACTCTTGTCTTATTTGGGGACGAGGGCAGTCATATTGGTTTACAGGGCTATAAAAATGTTTTTATGGCTTGGAACTAGCATATTTATTATGTCTCTCCTCACACTTTCTCTTCACCCCCGTTCTCTGCCTGTAAGTAAGACACTCAAACTGTTCCATTAATCTCCATGTGATTGGGAAACCGTGAAAGGGACGTCTTTCTTGAGAGAAACACAGGGTTTACTGCCCCCTTTCTGAGAATTAAAATATGCCAGGGGCGCGAAGCTAGGAGCATCGTACCATGAGCAGTACATGTAGTCCTTGACTTATTTTTTTTTTTTAAAAAATGTTTATACATTTTCTCTTTACGTACATTTGTGAACAATATACTGTCTGGATCGATTTGCTTACATAATAATACTTTTGCAGTTCCTAATTAATTTCTACCTCTGTTGTTCAACAATTCTTAAAACAAATCCCATGTTTGAAAATATTCTATATTCTATAACAGTCTTCTATTTCTTTTCTTTTTATTGTCAGTCTCTCCCTTTCTGCACAGGTGGCACGCAGAGCCATTTGTGCCGGCATGCAAGCTGCAGGGAAACTTAGCTCACTGCGCATGTGCGTGCCTCACAGCTGAGTTTTGGCCAATTTGAGGCCTTTCTCGGCCTCCCAAAGGCTTGAGGAAGGCCTTTGCAGGCTTCAACAAGCTTCATAGGCCGAAAACTAGCCCCGTTTCGTCACTGCCAGTATTTCCGAAAAAACAGGAAGTGATGAAACGGGGCTAGTTTTCGACCTGCAAAGCCTGCAGAAGCCTTCCTCAAGCCTCTGGGAGACCTCAAACTGGCCAAAAATCAGCTGTGAGGTGCAGTGCAGGTAAGGGGGCAGCGGAGTGAATTGTGCATGCATGTGTAGGGTGTGTGTGTGGGGCTGCACATTGCCTTCTAGGTGCTGGCATGCGAGTGCGAGTGTGCAAGTGTGGGCCCAATTTTTGGCACAGGAGCCCAAAAAGGCTAGCCACCAGTGGTCTAATATATATATATATTTATTACATCTTCTTATGTAGATGTTTCCTCATTTTTTTCCAGTGCTGGGGAAATACAATTCTTGCTGCTGTGAAAACATACAGTATTAAATATATATTCTCTTTATCGTACTTTTCTGGTACTATACGTAACAAAAACATTTCTGTCTGGTAATCTATACGCTGCTTTAACATTTTTTCTAACCCTGTAGTCCTCGACTTATATCCATCATCGAGTCCAACATTTCTGTTGCTAAGCGAGATGGTTGCTCCGTTAATTCTGCCCCATTTTAGCTTGCTATGGTTGCTACATGAATCACTGCAGTTGTTAAGTGAGGAACACAGACGCTTAACGAATCTGGCTCCTCTCCATTGATTTTGCTTGTTCGACGGTGGCAAAAGGAGAAATAGTGTGACCCTCCTGGGACAGTGCAAACCGTTGTAAATACGAGTCAAACTGCCAAACGCTGAATTTTGATCACATGAGCCTGGGGATGCAGTGATTTGTTGTAACTCCGGAAAAATTGTCCCTTTTTTCAGTGCTGTTCATGAAATGGTCACTACATGAATGGTTGTAAGTCAAGGACTTACCTGTATTCCCAGAGCCACGTGGTCCCAGAATTTTCCCTGAGTATTTCTGTGCCCATTGCTGGATACATTCTTTTTTTTTTTTTTTTTCTTGCTTGGAAAGAAATTCTCAATACAGTTCTAGACACCGTCGACAAAGTCGAGTGTGCCCCAAAAGGGTTGGATTAGAAGACGTCCAAGGTTCCTGAAGGGACGCGATGCCTCAGTGGCTAAGATGCTGAGCTTGTCGATCAGAAAGGTCGGCAGTTTGGTGGTTCGAATCCCTAGCACTGCGTAACGGAGTGAGCTCCCATTACTGGTCCCAGTTTCTGCCAACCTAGCAGTTCAAAAGCACATAAAAATGCAAGTAGAAAAATAGGCACCATCTTTGGTGGGAAGATAACAGGGTTCCGTGCGCCTTCAGCGTTTAGTCTTGCCGGCCACATGACCACGGAGACGTCTTCGGACAGCGCTGGCTCTTTGGCTTTGTAACAGAGATGAGCACCGCCCCCTAGAGCCGGAAACGACTAGCATGTAGGTGCGAGGAGTGAAACCTTTACCTTTACCTAAGGTCCCTTCCGATTCTGTTATTCTGAATAATGAAAATAGTAAACCCAACAAGACAGACACAGACTTTAGAGATTAATTAGGACTGCAGAAAAAAAAATACTACCAACCTGCCTTAAATTGAGGACCTGTATCCTGCCCGAGTCAAAAAGAGGGCTGTGGAAATATTTACAGACCCCTCACATCCTGGACATAAAGTGTTTCAACTCCTTCCCTCAAAACGACACTGTAGAGCACTGCACACCAGAACAACTAGACACAAGAACAGATTTTTCCTCTGAATGCCATCACTCTGCTAAACAAATAATTCCCTCAACACTGTCCAACTATTTACAAAGTCTGCACTACTATTACTGTTAATCTTCTCATCACTCCTTATCACCCATCCCCTCTCACTTGTGACTATATGATTGTAACTTTGTCATTTGTATCCTTAGAATTTATATTGACTGTTTCCTAGTATGACTTGATTGCTTATTGTACCCTATGACTTTTATTAAGTATTGTACCTGACGATTCTTGACTCTTGACAAACGTATCTTTTCTTTTATGTACACTGAGAACATTTGCACCAAGACAAATTCCTTGTGTGTCCAATCACACTTGGCCAATAAATAATTCTATTCTAAATGACGTTCTACCAGTATATACAAGGTGTATTACTTATATATACACGTTGAGCTTTGCTCTCCAAAACAAGAAAAAAATAATTTTTCCTAGTTTTCTTTTATCCGTACGTTCTTTTTATCCTTGTCTTTTTTTATAAAAGTTTTTTATTTTTTTAAAGACAAACACTAAGAAACACAAACATAAAACGTCAACATCCAGGTGAAACTCGAAAAATTAGAATATAGTGCCAAAGTTTATTTATTTCAGTAATGCAACTTAAAAGGTGAAACTAATATATGAGATAGACGCATTGCATGCAAAGCAAGATAGTTCAAGCCGTGATGTGTCATAATTGAGATGATTATGGCTTACAGCTCATGAAAACCCCAAATCCACAGTCTCAGAAAATCAGAATATTAGAATATTACATATTACATCAATAAAACTAGGATTGTACACAGAACAATATCGAACCTCTGAAAAGTATATGTGTGCATATGTACTCAATGCTTGGTTTGGGCCCCTTTTGCAGCAATTACTGCCTCAATGCAGCGTGGTATGGAAGCTATCAGCCTGTGGCACTGCTGAGGTGCTATGGAAGACCAGGATGCTTCAATAGAGGCCTTTAGCTCTTCTGCATTGTTCGGTCTCATCATCTCTCATCTTTCTCTTGGCAATGCCCCATAGATTCTCTGTGGGGTTCAGGTCAGGTGAGTTTGCTAGCCAATCAAGCACAGTAATCCCATGGTCATTGAACCAGGTTTTGGTGCTTTTGGCAGTGTGGGCAGGTGGCAAATCCTGCTGGAAAATGAAGTCAGCATCCCCGTAAAGCTCGTCTGCGGAAGGAAGCATGAAGTGCTCCAAAATCTCCTCGTAGACAGCTGCGTTGACCCTGGACTTAATGAAGCACAGTGGACCAACACCAGCAGATGACATGGCTCCCCAAATCAACACAGACTGTGGAAACTTTACACTGGACGTCAAGCATCTTGCAGTGTGTGCCTCTCCATTCTTCCTCCAGACTCTGGGTCCTTGGTTTCCAAATGAGATGCAAAAGTTGCTCTCATCAGGAAAGAGGACTGTGGACCACTGAGCAACAGACCAGGTCTGTTTTTCTTTAGCCCAGGTAAGACGCTTCTGACATTTGTTGTTCAGGAGCGGCTTGACAAGAGGAATTTGACATTTGAAGGCCATGTCCAGGATCCGTCTGTGTGTGGTAGCTCTTGATGCACTGACTCCAGCCTCAGTCTAATCCTTGTGAAAGTCCCCAAAACTTTTGAATGGCCTTTTCCTGACAATCCTCTCCAGGCTGTAGTCATCCCTGCTGCTTGTGCACCTTTTTCTTCCACGCTTTTCCCTTCCACATAACTTTCTATTAATGTGCTTTGATGCAGCACTTTGGGAACATCCAAATTCTTTTGCAATTACCTTTTGAGGCTTTCCCTCCTTATGGAGGGTGTCAGTGATGGTTTTCTGCATAACTGTCAGGTCAGCAGTCTTTCCCATGATTGTGATTCCTACTGAACCAGACTGAGAGACCATTTAAAGGCTCAGGAACCCTTTGCAGCTAATTATGGCTTAATTAGCTGATTAGAGTGGGACACTTTAAGCCTAGCATGTTGAACCTTTTCCCAATATTCTAATTTTCTGCGATTGTGGATTTGGGGTTTTCATGAGCTGTAAGCCATAATCATCTCAATTATGACACATCACGGCTTGAATTATCTTGCTTTGCATGTAATGAGTCTATCTCATATATTAGTTTCACCTTTTAAGTTGCATTACTGAAATAAATGAACTTTTGCACAATATTCTGATTTTTCGAGTTTCACCTGTAAAACCATCTTCCAAAAAAAATGCGTGTTGGTTGATACATTTCTTTTGTGCAATGTCATAATATCAACAGTCTTCCCCTTCCAAACATATATTCATATTACATACATCAATTATACATATTATATTGTTTTATATTATTATTATTACTATATCATTATTAGACTCAACTACAAATTCACCTAAGTCTTATCGAGCAAATCTTAGTTTTAACAAATCAGAAAACATACAAGTCACTTTTTATCCTTGTCTTCTCCCAATGGAGTGATTTTTTTTTTCCTGCCACTTTTCAGCGCAAGTGAGAAGTAGGGGGAAAAAAATTGGAGCTATTTTTCTTGCTGTGCAAGGAACCGTGGCTACAAATAGCACCAAGACTGCCTCACCTTCAGTCTGTATGGTTGTGATCTCTTGTTGCAATCAAGATGTTTGCTGAGCAATATGGAGTTTTATCACAACGCACTTTGCTCGGGTGTCAGTCACACAACCGAGTTGCCACATGGTAATTGTTCTTGCTCTCCTCCAGGAACTCAATTCGAGTCGTGTTGAAGGTTTAAAACTCAGGTAGGGAGGTCTCGGAAAGCAGAAACCTTGTAGAATTACTATACTTGTGTCTCTGCGGTAAGTTTGCCCATATTCTGATCATCCAGGGAAAGTCGATTGAGAAAGACAGGCTATTTGGTTTGGAAGCAAAACCTCAATGTATATTTCTTTTCTAAAATACAAGCAGTCCTCGACTTACAATAGTTTATTTGGTGACCGTTACGACGGCACTGAAAAATGTTATTTTAGTGACTTACGACTGTTTTTTCATGCTTATGACCCCGTGTAGCATCCCCGTGGCCCCGTGATAAAAAAGTAGCCCTCGTGTCACGACCGTGAAGTCGTGATGGTTGTTAAGCAAGGAGTTTGTGTAATTGTCTTGCTTAATCAAAGAGAGGAGAGGGGAAAGGAGAAAGGAGAGGAGAAGAGAGAGGAGAATAGAGGAGAGGGAGAAGGGAGGATGAAGGTGAGGAGGGAAGAGGAGAGGAGAAAGGAGATAGGAGAGGAGAAGGAAAGGCAGAGAGGGGAAGAAAGGAGAGGGGAAGAGAAAAAAGGAGAAGAGAGGGAGGAGAGGAAGGGAGGAGAGGAGAGGAGAAGGGAAGGTAGAAAGGAGAGGAGAGGAAAGAAGCGAGGAGGGAGAGAGGAGGGGAAGGGAGGATGAAGGTGAGGAGAGAGGAAGGAAGAGAGGATGAAGGAGAGGTGGGGAGAGGAGAGGGGAAGGGAGGAGAGGAGTGGGGACAGCGTAGAAAGCAGAGAGGGTGGGGAAGGAGGAGGACGTCCTTGGTACTCTCCAAGTTTGCTTCTTTTTTGCAGACATTTCATTACCCAACTAGGCTATATCATCAGTGCTGTGATATTCCCTAGTTTGACAATGAGACATCTGCAAGGAAACCACCCGGGGCTCAGGGAGCGTTAAAGACTCCCAGAAACTCCTATTTCCCACTAAACTGGGTTTCCTTAATTGAAAAGAAAAATGGGATTGTTTGAAGCATCCCACTGAATCCTCTCGTGTGCAAATAACGACGGGAATCATGTCATCCCCTGACAAGCCCCATCCAACGGAGGTTCGGGAGAAGACATTTTCTATACGCATCCCTTCTCCATCTCGCCGCTCCACTTTTGATGTTCCTCTGTTATTGATTTAAAAAATGCTGGGTAGTTCTTCATTTGTAAAGCCAGTTGAGCGAAACCGGTTCCCTAAATTAGAAACTGCTTATAACGCGGAGCTGGGATTAGTTTAACGGCTCTTCGCCGGAAACTTCCCAACGAAACAAAATGGTTGTGAACAAAATCGTCCGAATGTGTTAATCTCTGGCCGACATCTTCCCTGATCAGAAGGCAATTTTTACCGAATCTGGTTGAAAGCCTAATAAACCGACATTGAATTCTCCCAAAGTGCGCGCTGTTCGAAACATTTCGGTTGGATATAAATCTTTTTCTAAACTCCCCTTTAATTTTTTTTTTTTCCTGGATGATTCTCCCAAAGTGCATAGGTTTTAACTTCCAAGTTTTTTAATGCATGTTTTCTGGCTGCGAGGTATTTAAAATTGGATTTGGTTTTAACTGCCTTATTAAATTTCACTTGCGTAAATTCCAAAGTTTTTTTTAAAAATAAGTTGGCTGGTACTGCACATTTTACAGTAAGACGGTTTTGAAATATGTGCACCAGGAAGGCCGTTAAGGAATATGGTAAATGGGTAGATAGTAATATCTTTGGACACACAGAGATACGCACGCAAAACATTTTAAAAGTTGGTGTGTATGTGTGTGTGAGAGAGAGGGGGGGAAGGGGAGGGAGAGACAGAGAGAGAGAGAGAGAGAGAGTGACACACACACACACACACACACACACAGAGAGAGAGAGAGAGAGAGAGAGAGAGAGAGAAAGGTGGTATCAAAAGGCAATTGGATTTCATTGATTTTTTTGAAAGACGTGTCACTTCTCATCCAAGAAGCTTCCTCATTTCTAACTACTGGTAATTGGTGGTTAGAACTGAAGAATCTTCTTAGGGGAGAAGTGACATGACTCCAATATTTTTTTTTTAAAGTCCAATTGCAGTTTTTGAAAGCACCTTTGGGGCAACCATGACCTGGATCACGGAGAACCTTCATAGACAATACGAGAGCCACTTCATCCTTGGTCATCATGGGTGTGAGGGATCCTTGGTGCTCTCTGAGGTTGGTTGTTTTTTTGCAGATGTTCATTATCCAAACTAAGCAGCACCAACCCAAGCTCATAATAACCAAGGACCCCACAGATCATCATCTCCTCCTCCTCCTCCTCCTCCTCCTCCTCCTCCTCCTCCTCCTCCTCCTCCTCCTCCTCCTCCTCCTCCTCCCTCCTCCTCCTGCAAAGATGTTCAGATGTTCCTCATACTACATGGTAGACCTTCAAACATGCACCTCAGGCCTCCATATCTCCCCTTCAATGTCATCTACAAATGTACCAGTTCGAAACTTTATAGGAAGAAGGTTAATGCATTTCAAGTTTTTTTTTTTTTTTAATTTTGGTTAAACTGAACCGTGGGCAAAACTCTTTGTATTTTAATGCTATTAAAACTGTATTTTTCTTTCATCCTGAAAAAGTTGTGGAAAACTTTTCATTCAGTTAAATGACTCTTTATCTCTCTAACTTTCTTTCTTTCTTTTTCAAACCCTCTTAATTTTTTTATTTCCGCTTAGTTCTCCATATTTCCATATTCTTAGACTCGAGCTGTCTTGTTTTTTTTTTTAAAAAAAAACTTGCTCCATAATCTTACATTAGCTGGGTCCATAAAAGACCCATTTCCTGCCCGGTTCCCGTCTAAATTGTAAAATATGAGCAGGACAGAAACGACCGGCTGAAAATTAGGGACAGTTGCTTTGTTCTTTCTGCTCCACTGTTTATTAATGAGCCGTCTAAATAAGGAAACAAAAGGCAAATGAAAACAAGTTAATTAAAAAAAAAATACATAATGTCAGGGAAGGCTTGATTAAAACCTTGATTGCAAGCTGGAACACGCTTTTCTATTTCTGCTGATTTTGCAATCATAAATCACGGCTAAACTTCGTGCCCGGAAAGGTGAAAATAGGTTTTTTTGACAGTTTGTCCTTCAATCCAAAAAAAAAAAAAAAAAACCTCAGAGAGGATGGTGAAAGAAGTTTGGAAAGTTGAAAGTACTAGGAATTTAGAATAGAATAGAATAGAATAGAATAGAATAGAATAGAATAGAATAGAATAGAATAGAATGGCTCTTGGAGGTCTTCTAGTCCAGCCCCCTACTCAAGCAGGAGAACCTATATCATTTCAGATAAGCGACTGCCTAGTTTCTTCTTAAAAACCTCCATGATGGCTGAAGTCAAAGCATTTCCACTGGTTTATTGTCCTCCCTCTAAGGAAATTTCTCCTTAATTCCAGGTTACTTCTCCTCTTGATTAATTTCCATCTGTTACTTCTCATTTTGCCCTCTGGTGCTTTGGAGAATAATTTGACCTCCTCTTCTTTGTGGCAGCCCCTCAAATACTGGAACGCTACTATCATGTCACCCTCAATTCTTCTCTTCTTTAGACTAGCCAAACCAAAATCCTGCAGCCATTCTTCATATATTTTAGTCTCCAGGCCTTTGATCACCTGAGTTACTCTTCTTTGAACTTTTCCCAAACTCTCAGCATCTCTTTTTGTAGTATGGTGACCAAAATCGGTTGCAGGAATCCAGGTGTGGCATTACTAGGGTTTTACAAAGCGGTACTAATACTTCATATGATCTTGATTTTGTGCCTCTGTTTCTACAAACCAAGGATTTTATTTGGGGTTTTTTTTGGTTGCTGTTGCACACCGCTGGCGCATATGTAAGTGATCATCCACTAAGACTCCAAGGTCCCTCTCACAGTTACTGTTTTTGAGCCAGGTCTCACCTAATCTTTACATATTTGATTTTTCCTGTCTAAATGTAAAACCTTGCTTGTCTCCATATTAAATTTCATTTTGTCGGATAGGGCCCATTGTTCAAGTGTGCCAATATCTGTTTTGGATCCTGAGCTTGTCTTCTGGGCTGTTGGCTGCTCCTGCCGGTTTAGTGTCATTTGCAAATTTGATGAGTTCCCCTTCCAGTCCCTCATCTAAGTCATTTATGAAAAGAAGGACTGAGGGAGGCATGATAGCAGTGTTCCAATCTCTCAGGGGCTGCCCCAAAGAAGAGGGAGTCAAGCTATTCTCCGAAGCACCTGAAGGCAGGACAAGAAGCAACGGGTGGAATCTGATCAAGGAGAGAAGCAACCTAGAGCTAAGGAGAAATTTCCTGATAGACCAATTAATCTGTAACCCCGGTAGGTGAGCTTATATTTTTGTTCTTGTAAAAATTAGGAACACACAAAGCACTCTCAGATCCCACCGAGGTAAGAAAATTACAAACAACAACAACAACAAGAAGTACAGAGAATATTTCTAAATGACTGCATATTATCTGATGACCCAGGGCGTGGCACAAAAGTAACAAAGTCACAAAAATAGGTAAAGTCGCTTTAATTCCTCAGATAAGTCTTGACAAACCAGAATAATTTCATGCTTTGCTTCCAGCAACTTGGCCATGCGCAGTTTGCCCTTTTAAACAGTCTTCCCAGCTGCAGCCCATGAAGGGGATCAGGGCCATTTTCTCCCCCATAACCCACATAATTCATGTTGTTCCCTTCTCCATTCCTCCCCGCATACCCTAGGTTGAAGAGGAGGTGGCCCTGGGTCTTCCCCTGAAGGCCCAACCAGACTGTGTCCTTCCCCAGTTCCCTCCACAGCCACCGGAGCCACACTCCCACACCCTGTCAGCTGTTCCACCTCTCCCTCTGAATCAGATTCCAACAGGGGCATGACATATTATATCTCCAAACTGTTACGCAAACATACAGGAGAATACAGGCAGCCCTTGACTTAACAACAGGTTGTTGTGTGACCGTTAAAAGTTACAACGGCACTGAAAAGAAGTGACCATTTTTCACACTGAACGACCGTTGCAGGATTCCCCATGGTCACGGGATCAACATTCAAGTGCTTGGCAACTGGCATGTACTTATGTCAGTTGCAGTGTCCTGGGGTCACGGGATCCGCTTTTGCGACCTTCTGACAAGCAAAGTCAACGGGGAAGCCAGATTCACTTAACAACCATGTGACTCACTGAACAACTGCAGTGATTCACTTAACAATAGTGGCAAGAAAAGTCATAAGACGGAGCAAAACTCGACAAACGATTGTCTCTGGTTAGCAACACGAGTTCTGGGCTCAATTGTGCTCGCGGGTTAACGATTAACTGTATCAGGGAATTATACACCCCGCTAATGTTTATGTTGGACTATGGTGGTGCAGTCTGTGATCTGATCTAACGATGCATTTCTCTCTCTGTCTCTGTTTCTTCTCTTTTCTAGCCACCCAGATTGATCCGAATGAAATTCAAGAGATTTTTCAAAGTACTCCCACCAGCATTTTCCGGATTAATGCCAATGGTTCGTATGTCAAACATCTTGGGAGGTTCATTTCCTACGTCTTTTGTGTGTGCAAATATTTGAAGTTAAAAAAAATAGAGGGAAGGTTTTGTAGGGGGGAAAGAAGCAGAAGAAATAATTTCAAATGCAAAGAAATTTATTATTATTATTATTATTATTATTATTATTATTATTATTATTTAGTGAGATTCCCAGCCCTTGGGGCTAGTTGATAGCTCAACAGCTCAACTCCTAACCAAGGACCTAGGAACTGTTCAGGTAATGTCGGAGGATATAAGCTGTTCCAAGTAGGGTAGTTTTTTTTTGTAGAATCAGGGTATTAAAGTCTGATAAATACAGAAATTCCAAATAGCAAGGTAGCCCTTTAAGTATCGCTCCAAGGGCTCCAATTACAATTGAGATAACACACAATTTCTTTTTCCAAAGAAATAATAATAATAATAATAATAATAATAATAATAATAATAATAGCAATAATAATAATAATAATAATAGCAATAATAGCAATAATAGCAATAATAATAATAATAATAATACCAATAATAATAATAATAATAATAATAATAATAATATTATTATTATTATTATTATTATTATTATTATTATTTAACAAGGAGTAAAAATAGTTTGCCATATGGCTTACTCAAGGTGTAAGATGTACTTCCGACATGGAACTTTCTTTTTGTGATATCGTCTGTGTCATCACAGCTTTGGAAACGAGGAACAATCAAGATTTGTCCTTCAAAGTATTGCATAATTATCATATTGATTTGCAAATTAAATATGGGTAGGCAAAGAAGGAAGGGAGGGGTGAAAGAGGTGATTTTATACCTATATTGAGTTGCGATTTTTACCTTCTTCCTTGCTTCAGTGGGAAAGTAGAAATTATTGACATTCATTTTGCAGTTGTTCGAAAGGTGCTTCTTCAAAAGGCAAATGGACTTTCTTGTTTTTCCTTGAAGACGCTTCGCTTCTCATCCAAGAAGCTTCCTCAGTTCTGATTGAACGGTGGAAAATGGAAGCATTGGGTTGGACTAGAAGACCTCCAAGGTCCCTTCCAATTCTTATTCTGTTAAATAGAAATAGGATGACTGTGGCAAAAGGAGGCAAAAGTAGGGCCAATAGTAAAAGGCACCTTTTGGGTGCAATCCCCCAAAATCTGGAGAAGTCCTTGAAGATCCTTGGCATTTATGAATTCAGAATTGGAATCAGAATAGTGCTGGCAGGGACCTTGAAGGTCTTCTAGTCCGGCCCCCCGCTCAAACAGGAGGCCCTATAGCATTTCAGATAAGTGGATGTCCAGCCTCTTTTAAAAAAACTCCAGTGATGGAGCATCAACAACATCTGGAGGCATCTTTCCTTGGGAAAGACTCGATAGGTGGACAATAACGCTAACTCTAACTTGAACATCTGGCTGAATGAGAGTCCAACCATAATAATAAGAAAGAGGGGAAAAAATAGACTGGATAATGGACAGGACACGTCAAGACAGATTTCAATTCTCTGTTTTGGTGATTGTAGCGACATCTACTGCAGTTTTCTTTTCCACAAGAAAAAGTAATTGCGTCTGACTCAAGTTTGGGATGCGGTGGGTCAGTGGCTAAGATGCTGAGCTTGTCGATCCGAAAGGTCGGCAGTTCGGCGGTTCAAATCCCTAGCGCCACGTAACGGAGTGAGCTCCTGTTACTTGTCCCAGCTTCTGCCAACCTTGCAGTTCGAAAGCGTGTCAAAATGCAAGTAGAAAAATAGGGACCTCCTTGGTGGGAAAGGAATAGCACCTTCAGAGTTTAGTCATGCCGGCCACATGATGACAGAAATAGACATGTTTGGACAGTGCTTGCTCTTTGGCTTTGTAATGGAGATGACATACACCCTCAGAGCTAGAAATGACTGGCATGTATGTGCAAGGAGAACCTTTACCTAAAGTTTGGATTTCTAAAAAAACGAGAATTCCCTGTGAAACAACAGTAGAGTCATGTTGTCATCGCTCCAATTGCAATTCTGAACTGAATCAATCCTGTTTTGGGTCCGAATGTTGGCTATGCTTTCCGGCCAATGTATTTTCATAAAAAAAATCTCTCTCTCTCTCTCTCTTTTTTTTCTAGTCACATCTCTGGAAAGAAGTCTTAAATCTCTAGGGACAGAAAACGACACAGCGGAACTACGCGACAGCCTGTGAGTCTCTTTGCAAACTCCAGATTGGTTTATATGGTGTGACGTTGCACTTCAATTTCCAATGTAGGAGAAGCTTCGATCCGCGAAATTTTATCCCTTAGGATGGTGCTGGGGTTTCTTTCTTAAAGGAAATATTTTGTGTGGTTCTGTGTATTTTTTTTTTTTCTTTTGTAGAAGTTCTTTTTAATGATGGCTTCTTGGACTGTTCCCTACTCTGAGCTTTCAGGTTGTGGAAAATTTAACTAAATTTGTGGAGAATTTAACTAACACCCTAGATCAGGGCTCTTCAAACTTGACAGTTTTAAGAATTGTGGATTTTAACTCCCAGAATTCCTCCTCCGGTCATGTTAGCTCAGGAATTCTGGGAGTTGAAGTCCACGAGTCCTAAACTTCCCAAGTTGGAAGACCCTTGCTCTAGATGATAGGCTCAAGATCCAGATGGCTCTTGACAGATTAGAACACTGGGCCCTATCTAACAAAATGAAATTCAACATAGAGAAAAGTAAAGTCCTACACGTAGGCAAGAAAAACCCAAAGTACACATATAGACTGGGTGAAACCAGGCTCAATAGCAGGAACTGGGAGAGGGATCTTGGAGTCTTAGTGGACAGCCAGCTAAATAGGAGCCAGCCGTGTGCAGCAGCCGCCAAAAAAGCCAATGCAATCCTAACTTGCATTAACAGAGGGATACAATCAAGATGAAGTGAGGCACTAATACCACCCTATAAAGCCTTAGTAAGACCACACCTAGAGTAATGCATCTGGTTTTGTTCACCACATTATAAAAAAGGATGTTGAGACTCTAGAAAAAGTGCAGAGAAGAGCAACCAGGATGATTAGGGGACTGGAGGCTAAAACATACAACGAACGGTTGCAGGAACTGGGCATGGCTAGTCTAGTGAAGAGAAGGACCAGGGGAGACAGGAGAGCAGTCTTCCAATATTTGAGGGGCTGCCCCAGAGAGGAGGAAGGGGTCAAGCTATTCTCTAAAGCACTTGAAGGCCAGACAAGGAATAATGGATGGAAACTGAACAAGGAGAGATTCATCCTAGAAATAAGGAGAAATTTTCTGACACTGAGAACAATCAAGCAATGGAACAGAAGTTGCCCTCGGAAGTTGTGGGAGCTTCAGCACTGGAGAAGAGATTGGACTGCCATTGTCAGAGTAGGGTCTCCTGCTTGGGTGGGGGATTGGACTATATGACCTCTAAGGTCCCTTCCAATTCAATCTGAAATCTAAATTACAAAGTTGGTCTACTAGGAGGAGGATTGGATCCAAAACTACAAATATCTTAATGACGCTGTATAAATCTTTGAGGCTGCAAGTACTGGTAGTCCTCAACTTACAACAGTCCAAGGTTACAACAGTGCTGAAAAAAGTGACTTGGGATATTTCTTCCCACTTTACGACCATTCAGCAAAATTCAGACGACTCGTACTTATGATGGTTGTGTTGCAACTTTTATGACAAGCAAAGTCAATGGGGAAGCCAGACTTGCTTAATTGATTCATGTAACAACAGTGGCCAGCAATGTTTGAAAATGAAGGAAAGCTTGCTTAACAGGAGGAGTAAGAGGAGGAGGAGGAAGAGGAGGAGGAAGAGGAGAAGGAGGAAAAAGAGAAGGAGGAAGAGGAGGAGACAGAGGAGGAAGAGGAAGAGGAGAAAGAGGACAAGGAGAAGGAGGAGGAAGAGGAGGAGAAGGAAGGAAGAGGAGGTGGAGGAAGAGGAGGAAGAGGTTGAGAAAGAGGAGGAAGAAGAGGAGAAGGAGAACTGTGGTGTGCTTGGTGCTCTCTGAGCTTGGTTGTTTTCTTGTAGACGTTTCATTACCCAACTCGATAATATCATCAGTGCAAAAAGGGAGCGGGTTTGCAGAGAGGAGGAGGAGGAGGAGGAGGAGGAGGAGGAGGAGGAGGATTATTTGTAAAACTTGAATGATTTGGTACAAGGATAATATATTTTCCGTCTAGATTGCTGAAATTTAAAAAAAGCATCCTGGATTGTAGCAAGGTAGCAATGGAATAAAGCAAAGAAACACATAAATAGGCTGCATGAGGCCTTTCACATTTTTGATTAAGGGATTTGGAAGGACTTAAGAGAAAACTGCCATTTTTAATCCCTGCAGTGCCCAGTGAATGTACATGTATGCATCTTTCAGTATTAGCATTTTTAATGGAGGGCTACGGTTTTAATAATAAATCTTCCTTGTCCTTTTTAATCTGCTTGTCCACGTTTTATGAACACGAGTCCCATTGGTGTTTGGAAATGGTGCTGGGAGTAAATTAATATGTTAAACCCTTGAAAGAAATACCTTCTTGGTTTAAAATCGATGCAGTTTGGATTAAGTTTCTCTGGAGACAAAATGCTCATCCAATTTGACAGTCTCCTTGATTGGTGATGAGTCTGAAAAAAATAGAACTATAAATTATAAATAATTTATTAAAAAAACCACCCCGATTCTCTAATGGGCATGTGAACTAAACCTTGCTGATTTTACCTGCTGTTCCCCAAATCATCATTTCTTCCTTCCTTCCTTCCTTCCTTCCTTCCTTCCTTCCTTCCTTCCTTCCTTCCTTCCTTCCTTCCTTCCTTCCTTCCTTCCTTCCTTCTTTTCTTCTTTCCCCCTCCCTCCCTTCCATTTGCTTCCTCCCTCCCTTTCTTCAATTTTGTCTCTCCTTCCTTCCTTCCTTCCCTTCCCTTCCCTCCCTTCTTCCCACTCTTTCTTCCATTTTTTCTCTCGTGCCTTTGTTCCTTCCTTCCTTCCTTCCTTCCTTCCTTCCTCCCTCCCTCCCTCCCTCCTCCTTTCCAATTGTTTCCTCCCACTCTTTCTTCCATTTTTCTCTCCCTTCTCTCTATTTTCTTCCTTCCTTCTTTCCCTCCTTCCCTCCATCTCCTTCCTCCTCTTTCTTTCTTTCTTTCTCTCTCTCTCTCTCTCTCCTTCCTTCCTTCCTTCCTTCCTTCCTTCCTTCCTTCCTTCCTTCCTTCCTTCCTTCCTTCCTTCCTTCCTTTCCTTCTTTCCTTCTTTCTCTCTCTTTTCCTCCCTCCTTCCATCTCCCTCTCCCTTATCCCCATCTCTCTCCATAAACAAAACCTTCACTTTCCAGCGCTTTCTTGGAAATTGCTTAGGAGGTCAGAGTCCCCCTGTCCATTGCAGTGGTGAGATGTTCAATGTGATGTAGATTTGTTTCAAAGGTCTGATTCCTTAATCCAAAGGAGATGATAGCCAGTGAAATCACACACTGAGGACCCATCAGAGGGATGGCAAAATCCTGCAGCTTTATGTCAACCCAGAAAGCACATTTCCAGAGATAGCGTCACAGTCTCTTAAGCATTTCATTTGAACATCAGGATGAACACTTACTTAACTTGTCTTATCTGCCTGAATAATGAGTTGTTTAATCTGGCATATTTGGAGGGGGGAAAGAATAAGCTTAGCACTTCTGACTCCGCGCCCGACGGATCAGCTCTGACCTGTCTCTGGTGAACCAAAAAGACCTAGCAAAGTTATGGAACAACATTCAAATGAAGCAACTTCCTTTTCCTTTTGAAATTTGTCACAAGAGGCGATTTCCAGTGGCGAGAAAAGTGAGGTTTTGCACCTGAGCAAGAAACAAAACAAATGCAAAGGTATAGAATAGGGCAAGGCTCTTCCAACTTGGCAAGTTTAGGACTTGTGGACTTCAACTCCCAGAATTCCCGAGCTAACATGACTGGAGGAGGAATTCTGGGAGTTCAAGTCCACAAGTCTTAAAGCGGTCAACTTTTAAGACCCGCTAGAATAGGTGGTATCTGGCTTAATAGAAATAACTGGGAGAGGGATCTTGGAGTCCTAGTGGACAATCACTTAAATATGAGCCAGCCGTGTCCTACAGCTATCAAAAAAGCCCACACAGTTCTAGGCTGCATCAACAGAGGGATAGAATCAAGTTCATGTCTTATCCAGTAAGGCTTTATAATGCTTTGATAAGGCCACAATTGGAATCTTTCACCCAATTTTGGTCACCATGATGTAAAAAATGATGTTGAGAGTCTAGAAAGAGTGCAGAGAAGAGCAACCAAGAGGATTAGGGATTGGAGGATAAAACTTATGAAGAACGGTTGCAGGATGTGGGTCTGGCTAGTCTAGGGAAAAGAAGGACTAGGGGGGGACATGAAAGCAGTGCTCCTATATCTCAGGGGCTGCCACAAAGAAGAGGCAGTCAAGTTATTCTCCAAAGCCCCTGAGGGCAGGACAAGAAGCAATGGGTGGAAACTCATCAAAGAGAGAAGCGACTTAGAACTAAATTTCCTGGCAGTTAGAATAATTAATCAGTGGAAAGACTTGCCTTCAGAAGTTGTGAATTCTCCAACACTGGAAGTTTTTAAAGAAGAGATTAGACAACCATTTGTCTGAAATTTTATAGGGTTTCCTGCCTGAGCAGGGGGTTGGACTAGAAGACCTCCAAAGTCCCTCCCAACTCTGTTATTCTGTTGCATAAGTTACCTTTTTATGGCTTTCACAGTTTTGGTTCATAGTGTTGTTGTAAACAACTTTAGGCTTTATTAGTGGAGAAAGATCTTGCAGATACTTTAATAAATAAATGGATCAGAGTTGTTAATGAAGGAAACCATGTTGGTTATTTATGTTCTAGTGAAGTGCTTCCAAATATGATTATAGGATTGTAGATGCAATCAAAGACTCGAGGTAAAGGGGAGGAAGGAGGATTTCTCTCTTGTCCCGGCGTTGGATTTAGCACATGAAGTGAAGAAGAGCAGAATTTAAAGACAATTCCATACGAAATAACTTTTACACCAAACTTCCAATATTCCCTGGTTTGATGTTCATTTTGCTGTGTTAATACTGAGGAGCATTTTGTGAGTGACACACGTATAGCAAATAATCACATTATATTGATGTGTAGGCAGGTGGTGATGTGTATGGATTAACCTTGCTTGCTTATCCTTCCCAGTAGAAGCTTTGTGGGGTTTTTTGGTACCCTCGGCTGGGTTTAAAATGAACAGTCCTTACATTTTTCTTGTCCTTTTTGCCTTTTAGAATCTTTCTTCTTGAAACCTGCATAAGTAGCATTATCATAGTTTTAGTGAAATGATTGTGTGGGACGCAAGTCTCAATCAGATGCAAAAAGATAGATGATGAGGAGAGAGAGAGGGGGAAGAAGGAAGGAAGGAAGGAAGGAAGGAAGGAAGGAAGGAAGGAAGGAAGGAAGGAAGGAAGGAAGGAAGAAAAGGAAGGAGAAATAAGAAAGAAGGAAAGAAAAAGAAAAGGTATGAAAGAGAAGGAGGGGGAGAGGGGGAGAGAGAGGGGGAAGAAAGGAAGGAAGGAAGAAAAGGAAGAAAGGAGAAATAAGAAAGAAGGAAAGAAAAAGAAAAGGTATGAAAGAGAAGGAGGGGGAGAGAGGGGGAAGGAAGGAAAATTGAAGAAAGGGAGCAAAACAGGAAGGAAGAAAAAAGAAAAAGGAAGGGATGAAAGAGAAAGAGGGAGGAAGAAAGGAAAAATGAAAGGGAAAAGAAAAGAAAGAGAAAAAGGGAAGAAGGAGAAAAACAGGAAGGAAGGAAGTTGGAAAGAAAAAAGGAAGAAAAAGAGGGAGGTAGGAAGGAAATGAAGGGGAGGAAGGAAGGAAAAAAGAAAGGAACAAGAATAAAGAAAGAAAAAGAAAGACTGGAACAAAGAGACAGGAAAGAAGGAAGGAAGGGAGCGAAGGAGGGAGGAGGATGTGGGGGAGAGGGAGGAATTGGGGAAGGAAGGAAGGAAATGTAGGAAGGGAGGAAGGAAGGAAGGGGATTTATGATTGAGAGGAAAGAAGGAAGCAACGAGAAAGGGGGGTAAGAGTGGGAAGGAAGGAGGTAAGGGAGGATGGAGGAGAGAGCGAGGGAGGAATTGGGGGAAAGAAGGAAGAAAGTGTAGGGAGGGAGGGAGGGAGGGAATGTAGAAAAAGGAAGGAAGGAAGGAAGGAAGGAAGGAAGGAAGGAAGGAAGGAAGGAAGGAAGGAAGGAGTAACCCAGCATTTTGAGAAATTGCCCACCACTCCTTTCTTCTCAGGACCGAGAGACAAAACGTGTCTTCAAAGTCACCCAGCTACTTTTGTGGCTCGGGCCAGACTCTTCTACCTTTAATCTACACACCAAAAGTAGCTGCCATCGTAGTATCTATACACAGGGTTATATATACTGTATTGCCTTCTGCTGGTTCCAAACTTTTCTTTAATAACGGATGGTGATGTTTTCATTTGGATCCCAGCCTTGGCCTGAACGTGATGGCTTCTGAGTCCTCTTCCGAGTTTGTGGTTCTACTCAGTTCGATAGAACGTATGAACATGATTTGTAGGCATTGATTTTTTTCCCTCTCTCTCTCTCTCTCTCTCTCTCTTATTTTAGCATCACTACTCCATCAATTCTGACACCCTGTTGCTTTCTTCGGCCTGCCAGCTATTAATTTTCCTATTTCCTGGACCCAATCTGAAAGCCGAGAGCAAGCTGGGACCATGAAGGATGGTCCTCTTGCTTTGAAGCCTACCTCATGCCTTCATTATAGAATAGGAGGGACCACAGAGGCCTTCTAGTCCAACCCCCTGCTCAGGCAGGAAACCCTACACTGTTTCAGACAAATGGTTGTCCAATGTCTTCTTTAAAACTTCCAGTTTGGGAGCATTTATAATTCCTGGAGGCAAGTAGTTCCACTGGTTAATTGTTCTAACTTTGAGGATATTTCTCCTTAGTTCTAGGTTGCTTCTCTCCTTGATTAGTTTCCACCTGTTGCTTCTTGTCCTGCCTTCAGGTGCTTTGGAGAATAGCTTGACTTCCTCTTCTTTGGGGCAGCCCCTGAGATATTGGAAGACTGCTATCATGTTACCCCTAGTTCTTCTTTTCATTAAACTAGACATACCCTGTTCCTGCAAATCATTCTTTATATGTTTGAGCCTCCAGTCCCTTAATCCTCTTTGTTGCTCTTCTCTGCACTCTGTCCCAAGTCTCAACATCTTTTTTACATTGTAGAGACCAAATACTGGAAACAGTATTTCAAAGCCTTACCGAGGCCTTATAAAGTGGTATTAACACTTCATATGATCTTGATTCTATCCCTCTGTTAATGTTGCCTAGGATTGTGTTGGCTTTTTTGGCTGCTGCAGCACATGGCTGGCTCATATTCAAGTGATTGTCTGCTAGGACTCCGAGATCCCTCTCATAGTTACTACTATTGAGTGAAGTACCACCCATACTGTTCTTGTTTGTTTGGTTTTTCTTGCTTAAATGTAGAACTTCCCTTTTTTTCACCCATGAATTTCATTTTAGATAGCACCCAATGTTCAAGTCTGTCAAGATCCTTCTATATCTTAATCCTATCTTCTGGAATTTTGGCTATTCTTGACAGCTTGGTGTCGTCTGCAAATTTGATGAATTCCCCATCTATCCCCTCGTCCAAATGATTGGATGACATTGAAGAGTCTTCTCCTTGGGCCATATCCGTCATCGGATGTTGGCGATCCTATTTCTATCAACAACCAGACACAAAAATATATGCTGTTGGGTTTTGTCCAACACCAATCCCTTAGATTTTGAAGCCATTTTGAAGAGCACTGGGCCTAAAACAGAGCCTTGGGGCACCCCACTGCATACTTCCCTCCATGTAGATGTAGTTCCGTTGAGGACTACTCATTATGATGCGGAGCTACTTAATGGACGTCATGCACAGTTCCCAACTCTCCCTGTTCCCGTTGATATTTACCACGTCTTGGCCAATGTAATGTAGACATGAAGATGAGGGTGTAAATATGGACACAAAATGACATTGAAACATATATTCCAGGACCTACATGGCTGTTCTCCCAAGTGCTAGTTTTCAGTGTATTTCTTAACTACTTGTTTCTGTATGAGGATGACATATAAAAGAAGGGGTATAAGATATAAAAGAAGGGATAAAATCTGAAACAAAATGGCGGTACAAGTACTCCTCGACTTGTGATCACAATCGAGCCCCATCAGTTTTTGTTTTCTTAGGGAGACGTTCCTCAAGTGAGTTTGGCTCCATTTTACGACCATTCTTGACACCGTTGTTAAGCAAATCACCGCCGTTAAGTCAGCAGCATGGTGGCCTAAGCAAATCTGGCTTTCCCATTGACGTGGCTTGTCAGAAAGCTGCGAAAGGGGATGTATGACGGTTATAAGTGTGAGTCAGTCGTGAAGCATCTGAATTTTGATCACGTGATTGTTGGGATAAGAGTGTTGAAGGATGAGAAAACGGTCATAAGTCTCTTTTTTCAGCGCCATTGTTACTTCGAATGAACTGTTGTTAAGTTGAGGACTCCCTGTGTCCGTTTCACTCCTTAAGAAACTCCTTCCAAGGATGGAAAAAAAATTGATGGTAGATATAGTTTTATCGAGATTTTTGTCTTGAGCCAGAGTTATGCATAGAACCTCCTGGATGTTCACTGTGATTTATGATAATGTCTTATCAGTGCTTATCTGCAGATTATTTCTGGAGGGGAAGTAAAGAAAAATATGGAAACTGTAGGTCCTGAAAACTAATAATTTCATTTCTCCATCTCTCTTTTTTTTTTAAAAAAAAAAACAAGCTCATTTTTCTCTACCATGTGCAGTTTTGAATACAATTTTTCCACAGCCTAAAATGGCTTCAGTAAACTCAAGAGATGATTGTCCTCCAAGGAAAACTATATTTTAACTAGCTCGATACCTGTGCTTCGCTACGAAACGATGTGGTCGGGCTTAGCTTTTAGGGAGGAAAAAAAGGGGGAAAAAAATTCTGCCTCTGCTTACCAGCATCCATCGGTATTCATCTGGCTAGTGTCCTGTCAATGTGTGATAGAGTTGAGGGCTGTTTGGAAACTGAAACAGTATTTGCTGTGTGAGCAAGGAGGAGACAGCAAGGAGCCTGGGCGTGGCTTAGCTCAACTGTTCTGTACTAAAGCTGCTTGGTGCTGTGAAACTAAAACTGAAACTGAAACTCCTCTCCTCTGCTTGTGTTTTGCATTTGGAACGGATTTCGCAAAAGGGAGGGGGAGTAGAACTCCTTAGCATCAGAGCGTGTTAATAATAATAATATAGGAAATACTAATGCTCTGACGGTCATTTCAAAAAATCCTTTCTTAGTGAGCAGCTAGAAGCCAAGAGGAACATATGTGTCAAATTTCAAGTTTGTAGGCTTTACGGTTCTGGAGATTTTGTGATGATGCGTGAGGGCATTTCGCTTTTATATATAGATAGATAGATAGATAGATATGCTTATTAGTCTGGGAAATTAAAATTAGAGAAGGAAGCTGAAAATTGCAAGGTGAACAAAAATTCCCCAATATGCCCGAGAGCCGAATGGAACTGCTTTAAGACCCACGTACGACTTAGCACGTCCATGTTTTATTTTTTTCTTTGTTAAAGGTAAAACAGCAATGAGATTTTGATAATGGGGCTTGTTCCTAATCAGTCATATTTGGGAATAATCAGCAGTTTAGAAGGTTAATTTATGGAGAAGAAGGTTATTTTTAGTAAAAAGAAAAATTACAGGAAGTCCTCGACATACGACAATTGGGGCCAGATTTCCATAGCTAAGCAAGGCGGTTGGACAGTGGGTGGCGTCTGATTTTTACATCCTGTTTTGCCATGGTTTTTAAGCGAATCACGGCAGCTGTTAAGTGAGCTGTGCAATTGCAAAAAGCGGATACAGCTACTTCCATGGATTTGTCGGAAGCCACCTGGGAATATCAGAAATAGCAATAGCCCTTAGACTTATATACCGCTTCACAGTGCTTTCCAGCCATCTCTAAGCGGTTTACAGAGTCAGCCTGTTGTTCCCCAACAATCTCAGTCCTCATTTTACTGACCCCTGGAAGCATGGAAGGCTGAGTCGACCTTGAGCCGGTCAGGATCGAACTGCTGAACTGCAGCCAGCAAAAGTAGCCTGCAGTGCCTCATTCTAACCACTGCGCCATCACTGCTCAAATGGGGATCATGTGAGTCTGGGCACGGCACACTGCGCCATGGTTGTGCGGTGGTTAGAATGTGGTACTGCAGGCTATTTCTGCTGAATGCTGGCTGCCAACAGTTTGGCAGTTTGATCCTGAACGGCTCAAGGTTGACTCGGCCTTCGGTCCTTCCGAGGCGGGTAAAATGAGGGCCCAGATTGTTGGGGGCGATATGCTGATCACTTGGAGAGGGGGCTGTAAAGCACTGTGAAGCTATAAATCTAAATGCTATTGCTAAGTGCTAACTCGTAAATACATGCTGGTTGCTAAGTGCCTGAATCACAGTCACTCTGTTTATTTAACTTGGGGTTTTTTGAGCACATCCAGTTCCTAATAATGTGGGTTATTATGCTGTAATATAGCAATACCTTGTCTTCACAATAATAAAGTGGAGGAGGAGGATGACGATGGCTGCAGGGCCCGTGGTGCTCTCTGAGCTTAGTGGCTTTCTTGCAGACGTTTCATAAGCCAACTAGGTAACATCATCAGTGCTAGAAGGAAGAGGAGTTTGTGGAGAGGAGGAGGAGGAGCACTACGACGACAACAACTGTGGGGTCGTTGGTGATTTCTGAGTTTGGTGGTTTCTTGTGGACATTTCATTAGCCAACTAGGTAACACCATCAGTGCTAGAAGGGAGTGGGGTTTGCAAGGAGGAAGAGGAGGATGATGACAATGAATGTGAGGTCCCTGGTGCCCTCTGAGTTTGGTTGTTTTCTTGTAGACATTTCATTACCTAGCTGGATAACATCATCAATGTTAGAAGGGAAAGGGGTTTGAGGAGGAGAAGGACGTGGTGGTGGTGGAGGAGGAGGAGGAGGACTGTGGGATCCTTGGTGCCCTCTCCGCTTGGTTGTTTTCTTGCAGATGTTTCATAACCCGACTATGTAACATCATCAATGCTAGAAGGGAGTGGGCTTTGTAGAGTGGAGGAGAAGAAGAAGGGGAAGGAGTGGGGTTTGTGGAAAGGAGGAGGAGGAGGAGGACTGTGGGATCCTAGGTGTTTTCTAAATGTGGTTGTCTTGTTACAGACGTTTCATCACCAAACTAGGTAATATCACCAGTGTTGGTTGTGTTCTCAAAACCCCTCACTGTGTAAGTTTGGTTCAAAGCCAAATTTCATTAAACTGTGCAATGAGACACATTGGATTGGCCCAACCAATTCCAAGAACTAAGCTAAAGTCGCTTGATGGTGAGATGAGCAAGCATATACGTTTAATATGTGAAAACTATATTCTTTGGCAGGTTACGCAAAACCAGGCCAACTTTTGGGCCTGCAACACGACCCCTGTGGGCAAAAGGGGAAAAGTTTGTGCGGCAGTAGAAGTGACACCACAATGTAATCATACCATTGGGCCAGGGGTGGGCTTCAAAAATCTAAGCAACCGGTTGTCTTCCCAGTTGTGTGGCCAGGGTGGGCGTGGCCTAGTCAGCCTCCTGCACCATGGTGGGGAGGCCGTTTTCACCTTCCCCAGGCTCCGGAGGCTTTTTTCGAGCCTCCGGGAGGGTGAAAATGGCCTCCCAGCATTCTGGAGGCCCGTTTCTGGCCTTTCGCCAGGGAATTGCAGCAGGTCTTAAACATGCAGTTCTGACCAGGGAAAACCCGGTAACCTCTGACTATGACTCTCAATCTCTAAGGTCGTTGACCAGATCCGAGCAACACTATACCCAGGTACAGTTTCAGGGGGACATGCCCCTCCAGGGGCCGGATTAGGAGGAGGAGGAGGAGGAGGAGGAGGAGGAGGAGGAGGAGGAGGAGGAGGAGGAGGCAGAAGAAGTGGATCACATTGATCAAATGGAACAGATTGGGTCAGGATCAATACATGACAGTGACCCAGCCCTGTCAGAAGCAGACCCCCTAGAAAGTGGGATGTCTGAGGATGAGGGCCTTATTCCTGATCAACTATTCAGATCACTTTTGTTTAAGGCAAAAAACAATGCACGCCTGAACAAGTCGGCCCCTTCTACCACTCCAACTCCTTCAGAAGTAGGACCAGAAGATCTAATTTTCAACCAACCAGTAGTCGAGGCAGATGTGATTCCAGTTCCTCACAGGTTTTCAGACCTGCTACAGAAACAGTGGGCATCTGCAGCGGTGTACCCTGCCCCCACGGGATATGACAGGAAATATTTTAATTTGGCCCCTGATTTCTCAAAATTGTTGAATACTCCCGAGGTAGATGAACCTATAGTAGGATTAGCGTCCTCGTCCTCTATTCCCGGTGAAGCGCTGGAGGCATTAAAGCTGGAAGAAAAACGAGCCGAGCTTGCCCTACGCAGGGCCCGTCAGTCTGATGCGTGGGCCATCAGAGCGTCCACAGCCGCTTCCTTCTTTACCCGTGCTTCTCTCAGGTGGCTCCGTCTCTTACGGGAGCATGTCCCTAATTCCAACATTAGAGCGCACCAAGATATTGCAAAACTTATAGCAGCCGCTGAATTTTAAGCTGACGCAACTTACCATGCGGTCAAGTTTTCAGCCAGGGCCATTACCTCACATGTCACAGCGCGACGCTTACTATGGTTAAAAATTGGCAAGCGGGCATTAAGCACAAATGCAAGCTGGCTTCATCTCCTATTGTGGGAGACAGACTCTTTGGCCCTGCCCTCGACCCGCTGCTAATCGAAACCCGAAACAAAAAGAAAATTTTACCTTCCTTTTTCGGAAGTCAGATTCGAGAAACCCTCAGTCCTTTCGGAGGGGATCCTTTTGGCCCTTTTATCAGGGATTCTTTTCACCCAGATAACAGAGACGCCCATCTTTCAGACCAGGACAGCAGCCAGAGAGGTCCGACTTCAGGGATAGGAACAGAAGGGGTGGCCAATCCAAGAGGTCCTTTTGAGGATCAGGAAATAGGTCTTTCCGGCATCCAAGATAACTCCCATTGGCGGACGCCTTAAATTATTTGCAGACCAATGGGACTCCTCAATGTCTGATTCCTGGGTCAGAGACACGATCAGATTTGGTCTTGCACTGGAGTTTCGATCCACTCCCCCAGACTTTTTCATGTCATGCCCTGTTTCCAGAGATCCGGTTAAACGTAATCTTATGGAATCAGCTATCCATCATTTACTGGACATATGAGCCATCCAACCAGTAGCTACCAATCAATGAGGGCAAGGTTTCTATTCACATCTTTTTTGTTGTTCCCAAAAGTTCAGGGGGGTGGACAGCAATATTGAATCTGAAACGTCTTAACCATTTCTTAGTATATCGCAAGTTTAAAATGTACACCCTGCAATCTATCTTACTTGGCATCCGAAAGGGTGACGTCCTTACATCCATAGATCTGATGGAGGCATACCTACGTATTGCTATTCGGCCTTCCCACTATAAATTTCTGAGATTCTGTTATAATAACCACCATTTCAAATATGTGGCCCTTCCTTTCGGACTAGCTTCTGCCCCCAGGACCTTCACGAAGGTTCTCACAGTGCTAGCTGCTCATCTCCATGATATCCCCATACCACTCCAGTGTTATCTTGATGACATCTTGATTTTGTCATCTTCCAATCATCAAGCAGTCAGAGATACTCAGAACACATTACAATCCCTACAACAACACGGGTTCTCAATAAATTGGAAAAAGAGTCATTTAACACCATCGCCTCGGTTAACCCATCTGGGGCAGTCGTAGATACGGTGGAAGGCAAAGTTTACCTGTCACCAGATAGACTAAATAGCATTCAGCAATTAGTTAAGGAGATCAGGGGTCTTAAGAGGGTGTCCCTAGCAGAACTATCAAAATTGTCAGGCAAGATGATCTCATGTATATTTATCATCCCTTGGGCCCGGCTCCACACTAGATCCCTCCAGTGGTTCCTGCTCCCGTACCAGCGCTCTGGCAGAAGCGACTCCAAATACAAAGTCAAGGTACCATCAAAGGTCCTCATATCTCTCCTCTGGTGGACCAGACCAGTCATCAACAGAGGCTGCCTCTTCAAAGAGCCACCACACTTACCATCACCACCGATGCCAGCCTGTTTGGATGGGGAGTGTACGTTCAATCGCTCACAACCCAAGGCCGCTGGTCCTCCATAGAACAGTCGTGCAGCATAAACTGGCTGGAGCTTCAAGCAATACACCTGGCTCTCTGCAGCTTCCTTCCACAGGTACGCAATCAGCACATACTAATATTGACTGACAACATAACAGCAAAAGCTCACATAAACAAACAAGAGGGCACACAGTCGAAACATCTCATGCGGGAAGCAGAGCGCTTGTGTCGTTGGGCAGAAGGCAACCTACTTTCCATCATAGCAGAGCACATTTCGAGCCGGTTGAATACACAGGCAGACTGGCTAAGCAGGGCCACGATTGATCAATCGGTGTGGTGCCTCCATCCGACTCTGTTTCAAGAGGCGATCAGGACATTTGGACAGCCGGTGGTGGACCTGTTCGCTTCTCCCCTCAACACTCAGCTCCCTAGATTTTTTTTCCAGGTACCCCTCTCAAGGAGCGGAGAACTTCAATTTGCTCCACTGTCGTTGACCCCCGGGACTTCTGTATGCATTCCCGCCACTTCCACTGCTTCCCAAGGTCATCCAGAAACTGCTAGATGAGAGGGCAGAGCTGCTTCTAGGAGGTCCTTTCTGGCCCAGATGGCTGTGGTTTGCAGACCTCCGCAGTCTATCCATATCAACACCATGGAGAATTCTGCCAGACAGGGTCTTGCTAACCCAGGGACCCCTTCAACATCAGGACCCTCAATGGTTGCACCTGACCATCTGGAGATTGAGCGGAGTTGTCTGAAGAGCAAAAAGTTTTCCAACAGAGTTATTGCCACCATCCAAGCTGCCAGACACCCCTCAACAACTCACATTTACAATGCCACATGGTCCAGTTTCTGCAAATGGTGTACCAAGTCTCGAATTGATCCCATCTCTCCATCTGTGGCTCAAATCCTAGAGTTCTTGCAAGAGAGACTTGACAAGGGATTATCACCTAATATGTTGAAAAGACAGGTGGCGGCCTTGGCTTCAGTTCTCACTTGTGAAGGTCTACTATCTCTTTCCCATCATCCACGCATACGGAGTTTCCTTCAAGGAGCCACAAATTTACGCCCTCCAGCGGTACACCGTTATCCCACCTGGGACCTTAACAAGGTCCTCATCGCACTCACTAAAGGCCCTTTTGAACCCTTGAAATCATCAAGTCTCCAATTTCTGACGTATAAAGTAGTTTTCCTTGTAGCGATCACTTCTGCTCATCGTATTTTGGAACTTGCAGCTTTGTCTATCAGACAAGATCTTTGTGTTTTCCATTCTGACCGGGTGGTCCTTCATCCTGATCCTACGTTTATTCCCAAAATTAACTCAGTTTTTCATAGGGCACAAGAGCTGATGCTTCCTAATTTTTGTCCCAGACCATCCCAAGGGTTGGAACTACAATGGCATAGGCTTGATGTGAGGTGAGCATTGCGAATATATATTAACCGCACAGCAACTTTCAGAAAACGGAAGCCGTATTTGTGTCATTTCAGCCCAACACTCAGGGATGCAAGGTCTCATCTAGAATAGGTCGTTGGCTACGGGCCGGGATACCGAAAACGTAAGACTCAATCACTGCAGGTGCCCAGGAGCAGAACAGCTCATTCAACAAGGAGTGCCGCAACATCGACAGCGTGGGCCACACAGGCAGCAATAACTGAAATTTGTCGAGCCGCAACCTGGGCCTCTCCATCGCCATTCATTAGGCATTATAAAATAGATGTGTTTGCATCCCCTGAGGCCTCGTTTGGCAGAAGAGTTCTGCAACAGGTCCACAGGGACCAGGAAGGGTTTCCACACCAGATGGAGTCCCTCCCGTAGGACAGGCCAATCTTTGGAATGTCCCACTACTGGATGCTCTGAACAGCTCATGGGAGAAAGGGCGTTGGTACTTACCCGACATGCCCGTTCTCTTTGAGCTTTGAAGAGCACCCAGCCCCACCCTTTTTCCATCTGGTGGGGTCCTGTTTCGGCCAACGTGTTTGTTAGGGCATTGAGGACGAGGGCGGTTATTTCTCTCGTCTTCGCCAAAACTGGGGAACGCTGGAGAGGAGTCCCGTGGAGGAGGAGGAGGAGGAGGAGCGTTCCACAAATTAAGCCCAGCCTAGACATGCAGAGACTGAAACACCTCCCGCTACTCCTGGATGCTCTTCACAGCTCAAAGAGAACGGGCGTGTCAGGTAAATACCAACGCCCTTTCCCATTCCCATTCCCATTCCGTTCCATATTCTATTCTATTCTATTCTATTCTATTCTATTCTATTCTATTCTATTCTATTCTATTCTATTCTATTCTATTCTATTCTATTTTATTTATTTATTTTATTTTATTTGTCAATTGTTTACGAGATAATAAGTAAAAGTGTATACAAAATTATGAATACATGAAATGGGTACATATAAGAAAAATAAAAGAAAAATAAAAGAAACAATAGGACAGGGACTGTAGGCACGTTGGTGCGCTTATTCACGCCCCCTACAGACCTCTTAGGAAAGGGGTGAGGTCAATAGTAGACAGTCTAAGGTTAAAGTTTTTGGAGTTTGGGGAAGAAACTACAGAGTCGGGTAGAGTATTCCAGACATTGACCACTCTGTTGCTGAAGTCGTATTTCCTGCAATCAAGCTTGGTGCGGTTAACCTTGAGTTTGTATCTGTTGTGTGCTCTTGTGTTGTTATGGTTGAAGCTGAAGTATTCATTGACAGGTAGGACATTGCAATGTATGATTTTATATACCATGCTTAAATCAGACCGAAGACGGCGTAATTCAAGGTTTTCTAGTTGTAGAATTTCAAGTCTGGTGGCATAAGGTATTCTACAACGAGTAGAGGAGTGGAGAACTCTTCTTGTGAAATATTTCTGGACTTTCTCAATTGTACTAATATCAATTGTGCTAATTCTATTCTATTCTATTCTATTCTATTCTATTCTATTCTATTCTATTCTATTCTATTCTATTCTATTCTATTCTATTCTATTCTATTCCATTCCATTCCATTCCATTCCATTCCTCTCATCTCCTCCATTCTATTTTGCATTCTATTCTCTCTTCTCTCTTCTCTTCTCCTCTCCTCCCCTTCCTTCTCCCTTCTCCTCTCCTTGCAGCGTCAGCCATAAAAACCAGTGCAATCCTAAGTTGCATTAACGGAGGGATACATTCGAGATCAAGGGAGGTACTAATACCACTCTATAAAGCCTTAGTAAGGCCGCACCTGGAATACTGCATCCTTTTTGGTCACCACACTATTAAAAAAAATGTCGAGACTCTAGAAAAAGTGCAGAGAAGAGCAACCAAGATGATTAGGGGACTGGAGACTAAAACATATGAAGAACGGTTACAGGAACTGGGCCTGGCTAGTCTAGGGAAGAGAAGGACCAGGGGAGACAGGAGAGCAGTGTTCCAATAACACATTGGTGCAGGAGGCCTTCCAGGCCCCAAATGGGGCACTGGGGTGCACACACACACACACAACCCCCCCAAAATGGAATGCGAGTGCCCCCCCTGCACATGCACACCACCCCTGTATGCATGTGCGCACACATCCCTCGCGTGCGCCCCACCAAAAACCAGCCGGCAGCACCCACAATTTCTGAAGACAAGCTGTTCCACTGGTTAATTGTCCTCGCTATTAGGATCTATCTACGTTACTTTCTTTGGCACTGAATAAGATGGTTTTCCATCGATGATGTTTCTTCAGCTTTCTGCTCTCACTTGACCTGGCAGTTTTCTCTCCTTGTCCCCACCACTTCAGTGCTCTGAGATCAGCCAGCCTCAGCTAAGTGCTTTTCCCTCGTATCACATTTTAAAAACCACTATCCATTCTTCACTTTAACGTTAAGTAGGATCTGAAAATGCAGACAACGGATAGAAATGGGTTCTTTCCAACGCTGACATCTGAAAGGACCTCTTTTCTTTTACGAATGGACATCTCTCTAGGCTTTTAGGGATGGTTGTTAATGTAGCATTGGGGCTTTTACTGGAAGAGCGACAGGATGGGGTATGGCTGGACGTCAAAATGTTCCTAAAAGCGCTCTAAGCATTTATCTGGAATTGAGCTTGACTCTATGGCTTCCATCAAGGTTGATCTTTCTTTCTTTGCTTTTCCCCTCCCAGCCACACAATTCAACAAGAGACCAACAAAACCATCACGACGTGCACAAGTGCCATCCGACAGCTGTCCGAGGGTATCAGAAGCTCTTCCAGGGTGAGTGTTGAAACTCTCAAGTGACTTCAAGGGAATTCAGTGTTATCCTCTACTCTAACCTATTCTACCACTGTGAAGCAGTATATAAGTCTAGGTGCTAGTGCTAAGAAGGAAGGAGAGAAGGCAGGAAGAAATGGAGGGAGGGAGGAAGGAAGGGGAAGATTCAGGGAGAGGACCAAAAGGAAAGAAGGAAGGAAGGAAGGAAGGAAGGAAGGAAGGAAGGAAGGAAGGAAGGAAGGAAGGAGGGAAAGAAAGAAAGAAAGAAAGAAAGAAAGAAAGAAAGAAAGAAAGAAAGAAAGAAAGAAAGAAAGAAAGAAAGAAAGAAGCAAGGGGGAGGGAGAGAGGAAGGAAGGAGGAAAGGATGAGGTGCAGGGAAGGAGAGAGAGGGAGGAAGGAAAGAAGGCAGGAAGAAATGAAGGGAGGGAGGGAGGGAGGGGAAGGACCAAAAGGAAAGAAGGAAACAAAAGGAAGGAAGGAAGGAAGGAAGGAAGGAAGGAAGGAAGGAAGGAAAGAAAGAGGAAAGAAAGAAAAGAAAAGAAAAGAAAGAAAGAAGCAAGGGGGAGGGAGAAAGGAAGGAAGGAGGGAAGGATGGGGTAGAGGGAAGGAGAGAGAGGGAGGGAGGGAGGGAGGGAGGGAAGGAAGGAAGGAAGGAAGGAAGGAAGGAAGGAAGGAAGGAAGGAGCCAGCACTGTGGTGGCCCAATGATTAGAATCCAGGCATGCAGGCTGACTCTGCTCACTGCCAGGAGTTCGATCCTGACTGGCTCAAGATTGACCATCCTTCCATCTTTCCAAGGTGGGTAAAATGAGGACCCAGATTATTGGGGGCAAGAGGCTGACTCTGTAAACTGCTTAGAAAGGGCTGTAAAGCACTATGAAATGGTATATGTGCTATATGCTATGGAGAACATAATAGAGTGGACTAAACTACACTTAGTGGCTAGGCTGATGTCCTTGCTTCTCCATAGTCGGCTCACATTCATCCTCGCTTGTAACCCATTGCAATCCGACATTTTATTTCTAACTGCTACAGCTACCTATATTGATGAGGAAAAGGGAGGGGGGAAAAAAAGATAATTGAAACACAAATTCCGTCTGTCCGAAGGGCTTCTGTGAACTTTCAGGATGCAGCACGCAACCCAAAACATGTTTCTTGCGAATTGTTTTCTCTTTTCTATTACCCAAACATGCACAACAAAACAACACAAGCTTTGGCTTTCATGTCTTAAGGCTTTCCAAGCCCTCACCTTTCTACCATCTTGAAACGGAGAACAGTGGCTGCATGTCAGGTAATTCTCGACTTAACGACCAGATGATTTAACAAGTGGTTCGCCGAGTGCAGAACCGAAAAAGTGAGCGCGCGTCCCGCGTCTTTGCGCCGCTTCAAACACAGGACGATTTCCATATTTTGCGTAAATTCTTTTTCCTTCAAAACTGAGTTGTTCAAAGTCCATCTCAATTTTTTTTTTTTTTGTCCCTGCCATTTGACCCATATTGGATTATGGTCTGCCCAAGGACTTGTTTCTATATTTACTTCTTGTATGTTGGAGATTAGTTCCGTTGACATCCAGATCATATCTATTCATGACCAAAGATGAATGGGCAATTTCGTGCACGCGGCTTCCAGCACACCTTCTCGGGCAGCCGCAGCGAGTCAAGTGGATGAGGTGCGGAAATCGTGACAAGCCAGTCAGAGATTGAGAACAGGGATGGGCTTCAAAATTTTTAGCAACCCGTTCTCTGACCGGTTGCTGGGTGGGCATGTCCATGGTGGGTGTGGCCTAGTCGGCCTCTTGCAGCACAGTGTGTGTGTGTGGGGGGAGGCATTTTCACCCTCACTGGGCTCTGGAGGCTCTCTGTGCCGTTTTTTCCAGTGCCGTTGTAATTTTGAACGGTCACTAAATAGACTGTTGTAATTCGAGGACTACCTGTATAATAAACCCCCGTGTGAATTAGGAGGAGGTGGCCAAGGATTTTTAGAATGGAATGGAATGAAGTGGAATGGAATAGAATAGAATTGGAATGGAGTGAAGTGGAGTGGAGTGGAGTGGAGTGGAGTGGAGTGGAGTGGAGTGGAGTAGAGTAGAGTAGAGTAGAGTAGAATATGACAGAGTAGAGTAGAATAGAGTAGAGTAGAGTAGAGTAGAATAGAATAGAATAGAATAGAATAGAATAGAATAGAATAGAATAGAATAGAATAGAATAGAATAGAATAGAAGAATTCTTTATTGGCCAAGTGTTTCTGCCTTCATAATTCCAGGTTGCTGGAACTGGCTACGTCTAATCTTATGAAAAGAAAGACTAGTGGTGACATGATAGCAGTCTTCCAATATCTCAGGGGCTGCCCCAAAGAAGAGGGAGTCAAGCTACTCTCCAAAGCCCCTGAGGGCAGGACAAGAAGCAACGGATGGAAACTAATCAATGAGAGAAGCAACCTAGAACTAAGGGGGAATTTAGTTGCTCTTCTCTGAACTTTTTCCAAAATCTCAACCTCTTTTTTACAGTGTGGTGACCAAAGTTGGTTGCAGTATTCCAGGTATGGTCATTCTTGACATTCAAAATATCCGTTGCACATCTCAGATCTGATTGAACAACGAATGAAAATAATTTTGGGGCATAATAAAGAATGTTTGAAATTATATTTAAATTCATAGCCTTGATCTTGAAATCTTTCTCTGGGCTACTAATTGTCATGTTCTGCTTTGTTTTGCTTTCTTGTTTCAATTAAAGCACAAATTTATTATTGTTTAAATAGGCAAAGCAGGTCAAAGGAGGCTAAAGTTAGCTTCACAGTCACATTCTGAATGCATTACGATATCAAAGCTTGCAAAGATTTTGCGATTGGAGTGATCATATGAATAAAGATAGACTGAACTGTCCTTATCAGATGCCTGAAATATATTTAGCATTTCGTGGCCTTTTACAGTCTTCCTAATCTAATATTTACACCGTGGGGCATATCTCATGTTTGACGGATACTTATAGGCAGAAAACCTGAAGAGATTCCTCTCACCAATCGTAAAATATTCTAGTGTCAAACCTCTTTATCAAAGTATACTTTCCCAAGATGATTTTACATAAGTAAAATATTCTCCTATCAAATCTTCCATCAATGTAAATTTTCTCGAGATGGATTTATAGAGATAAAAACCCTACTTCCAGTGATTGAACTATTTCGGCAATATCTTATTTAAAACATCTCGCTTTTCGCTTTTCAAACTCCTGGAGCATTAGCTAGAGACCGGGAAGAAGCTTTGGCAAGGGAGGAGAAGATTGAAGAGATGGCAAGCAACTGTTAGAATAATAGAGTTAGAAGGGACCTGAGAAATCTTCTAGTCCAAACCCTGCTTGTTCTGACCCAAACCCTTGTCCAATAAAACAAACATGAACCAAAGGGAACAGAAACCTTTTAATGATTCTTATGAATCCCTGATTAAAAGGCTGCTGCAAACTAATTAACTTTGATAAGCACAAGCCTTGCCAAAACTGTGCGAGGCTGCCAAGAATCACAGATAAGGCTACCTAGAGATATTTTACAACACAAGACTCGTCAAATACCAACTTAAGATACTGCAATGTCCACGAGGCTGGAGTTTCAAAATGTCTTTGCTTCCTGCAAAGAACGTCTGATTCACAGCTGTCTTTTATCTTCTTGAAGGAGGGGCCATTACCTTGCAGCCTTACTTCCGTGCTGCTGCAGCGGCTCTTTCCTGCGAGCAACCCCTGTGTGCACTTGCACTTGGCACAGGCTCCTCGGGAACCTCCTCATCATTGCTGCTAGCCCCCACAATCTCTGAAGGCAGCAGTCCACTCCCTAATGGTCCTGGCCCCTCATCTGAGTCCTTGATCTCCTTGGCCGTCTGCACCTGCTGCCGGCTAACCAGAACACTGCTCAAGTAGGAGACCTTATACCCTTTCAGACAAATGGCTGTCCAGTCTCTTTTTGAAAGCCTCTAGTGATGGAGCACCCACAGTTTCTTAAGGCAAGCTGTTCCATTGGTTGATTGCTCTCAACATTAGGAAATTTCTTCTTAATTCTAAATTGCTTCTCTCCTTGTTGAGTTGTTTCTTGTCTTGCCTTTTGGCACTTTGGCAAATAGTTTGAACCCCTCGTCTTTGTAGGAGCCCCTCAACTATTGGAACAGTGCTATCATATCTCCCCTTGTCTTTCTTTTCATTAGAATAGTCGTATCCAATTCCTGTAACCATTCTTTGTATGCTTTAGCCTCCATCCCAAGGGTCTTCAAACTTGGCAAGTTTAAGACTTGCTGTCTTCAACTCCCAGAATTCCTCAGCTAACATGACTGAAGGAGGAATTTTGGGAGTTGAAGTCCACAACTCTTAAAGCTGTCAAGTTTGAAGACCCCTGCTCAAATCATTCTTGTTGCTCTTCTCTGCGTTGCTTTCAGAGTCTCAACAAGCGTGGCCTTACTAATGATTCGTAAAGCCGTAGTAGAACTTCATGTGATCTTGATTCAATCCCTCTATTAATGCAGCCTAGGACTGCATTGGCTTTTTTTTTTTCTTTTCGGGTGGTGGTGGTGGTATAGCTCTTGTCAGTTAGTTTGTAGTAACAATATTGCTTGCTTCATTTGTGACGGTTGTTCACCCTGAGCTCTGTAGGAAAAACCCATAGGGCATCTGGATGAAAGGTTGGGACCAAGAATAAGATTGCTTACAGCCACAATGGAGTGAATGTGAGTTCTGTTTACAGCTGCGGTTTGTCAGTTTGCGAATTCAGAAGGGTTTCTTTATAAACCTATCTCATCAATGAAGAAAGACGATGTTGTGGCATTGAAAAGTCCATCAGAGCAATCCATCAGTCAGAATAGAGCTGGAAGGGACCTTGGAGGTCTTCAAGTCGAACCCCTGCTCAAGCAGCAGACTCCATACCATTCTGGACAAATGGCTGTCCAATCTTTTCTTAAAAACTTCCAGGGATGGAGCAACTTCTTGAGGCAAGGCCTTTCACGCAATGGTGGAATTCAAAAAAAGTTACTACCAGTTCTGTGGGTGTGGCTTGGTGGGCGTGGCGTGGCTTGGTGGGCGTGGCAGGGGAAGGATACTGTAAAATCTCCATTCGCACCCTGCTCCAAGGGAAGATTCCTGCAAAATCCCCATTCCCTCCCCACCCCACTAACCTGCTTTCCAGCTCCATTCTCCTTTGCAGGGCAACCAAAGAAGACCCAGCCAATCAGCTGGGACTCGAGAGGGAGAGAAGAGATGGGGTTGGTGGGGCCAGTCAGAGGTGGGATTTGCCGGTTCTCCGAACTACTCAATATTTTATTTTTATTTTATTTATTTGATTTGTCAATTGCTTACAAGATAATAGGTATAAGTATATACATAGTTATGAATACATGAAATGGGTACATATAAGAAAAATAAAAGAAACAATAGGATAGGGACAGTAGGCATGTTGGTGCGCTTATGCACGCCCCCTACAGACCTCTTAGGAAAGGGGTGAGGTCAATAGTAGACAGTCTAAGGTTAAAGTTTTTGGGGTTTGGCGAAGAAACTACAGAGTCGGGTAGAGTATTCCAGACATTGACCACTCTGTTGCTGAAATCGTATTTCCTGCAATCAAGTTTGGTGCGATTAACCTTGAGTTTGTATCTATTGTGTGCTCTTGTGTTGTTATGCTTGAAGCTGAAGTATTCATTGACAGGTAGGACATTGCAATGTATGATTTTATATACCATACTTAGATCAGACTGAAGACGGTGTAATTCAAGGTTTTCTAGGTCTAGAATTTCGAGTCTGGTGGCATAAGGTATTCTACAATGAGTAGAGGAGTGGAGAACTCTTCTTGTGAAATATTTTTGGACTTTCTCATCTGTGCTGATATCACATATATAATGTGGGTTCCAGACTGATGAGCTGTTTTCGAGTATTGGTCTAGCAAATGTTTTGTATGCTCTAGTTAGTAGTGTAATATTACCAGAGAAAAAGCTACGTAGGATTAGGTTAACAACTCTTAATGCCTTTTTGGCTAAGTAGTTACAGTGGGCTCTAGCACTTAGATCATTAGAGATGAGTATTCCAAGGTCCTTTACAGAGCTTGGATCATCAACAAGATCTTGACTATTCAGCTTGTATTTTATTTTCTGATTTTTTTTTTCCAGTATGTAAGACAGAGCATTTATTTGTTGAGATTTGAAGTTGCCATTTGTTTGACCATTCTGATACATAGTCAAGATATTTTTGAAGGGTCGCAGCATTGTTTGTGGTATTGAACAGCTTTACATCATCAACGAAGAGAATGCAGTTGCTCTTAATATGATCACAGAGGCCATTTATGTAGAGTATGAAGAGAGTTGGTCCTAGAACAGTGCCTTGGGGGACACCACTGTTGACAGGTACAAGATTTGATAGGACACTCCCAATTTCGACCATTTGTTGTCTGTTTGAGAGGAATGTTTCTATCCAGTTATGCAGTTGTCCAGAGATACCATAAGATTTTAGTTTTAGGAGTAGTTTGTCGTGTATCACTGAATCAAAGGCTTTACAGAAGTCTATGTAGATTGTGTCTATTGCTTTGCCCTGATCAAGTTGTATAGTCCATATGTTTTTGCAGTGTAAGAGTTGCAGATTACAGGATAGTTTTTTCCTGAAACCAAATTGTTTATTAGAGTTGTTGTCTCTAAGTGGAGGATTGGTTAATAATTGATTCCATGACTTTACAGGTGACGCAGCATAAGGAGATTGGTCTGTAATTTTCAACTAGGCTGGGGTCTCCCTTTTTGAAGATGGGGATGACTGTGGTTTGTGACCATAGGTTAGGCAAGGAGCTGGTCCTGAAAGATTTTTCAAAGATTATGCTTAGAGGTTCGGCTATGGCAGTGGATAGCTTTTTTAAGAAGTAGGCACATATTCCATCCGGTCCAATAGATAGAGATGGTTTTAGATTGCGTAGTGCTTTTTCAACATTGTCTTATGTAAAATTGATATGTATTAGATCATTGTAGTTTTCTGTGGTTTGGCTAGGAAATACTGGGCATGATCCATTGCTGTTTACAAATACTGAGCCAAAAATGTATTAAAGAGGTTGGCTTTAATGGTGTCGTCGTTGCAGTCTTTACCATTAGGTCCTATTAGGAGTGGGATGGACCTTGAAGTCTTTTAGTTTGTTGTTTACAAAATTGTAAAAAGCGGGGGTGGAATTGGTGCATAGAAGGTTTTCCTCTTGTTTAATGTGATAATTGGTGCATTCAGTCTTTATCGGGTGGCATAAATTTTTGTATCGGCTTTTGAACTTGGCAACATGACCAGGTTTGTTTTTCCGCCAGAGTGATCTCTTTTTGGATTGAAGTTTCCTTATTGTTATGCATAATCTGTTTTTTTGTTTTGTTTTGAGAGTTGTTGTTGGTACATGTAGTTTGATGACTCTTTTGACTTCAAGTAAAAATATGTTGTAATGGTCTTCAACAGTATTGCATCCAGTGAATAGAGATTGCCAATCAAGGGATGAGAGATCGTTGTCTATAAGATCATAGTTGACTTTTTTGAAGTTATAATTGGGGATTACATCATTGTGATGATTTTTTTGTGGGCGTACGTTGAGACAAAAGTCAATCATATTGTGGTCACTGCTGGAAAAGGGTTCTTTAGTTTGTACTCTGTAAATTAAATTAAATTTCTGCTACCGGTTCTCCAGAACTGGTCAGAACCTGCTGAATACCACCTCTACTTTCACTGGTTAATTGTCCTCACTGTTTGGAAGTTTCTCCTTAATTCCAGGTTGCTTCTCTCCTTGATTACTTTCATCCTTCCTTTCTTGTGTTGTCTTCTGGTGCTTTGGAAAATAAGTTGACCCGTTCTTCTTTGTGGCAGCCCTTCAAATATTGGAAAACTGCTGTCATGTCGCCCCTAGACCTATCAAATTGATGAGAACTTCTTCAATATATCAATTGGCTAAGAGACATGTGTGTATGGAGGCTTGCTTATTATGAACCCAGGTTTCTTAAATTCAAAGATCCCAGCAAGAATGTGTAAAATGATGCCTTCAAAATCTTATACCTATAATATACCCTGAGCAATTCCACTTCAAAGGCAAAACGATGGGTTGGAGGTCTGAAAATAGACCAATTTGCGCATCGTGGAAATGAATCAATGTTTTGACCATTTCCCAAAGTGCTCAAGACAGTCCATTTTTATGCTCAAGTAAATAAATTTGCCTCTACAGCAAGGTGTTTGACAGCATTTGCGTGAGCCATGAGGTTTAGCGTGAAGAATAATTCAAGATAAAATGTTTTATGTACCTCTCTTTCTCAGTTTGGCCAATATGGATATTGTTAGACGGTCTTCTCTGGCCATGATGGTTAATGGCCAGAAGCTTTTGCGGGGTTGAAGAAAAAGTGAAAAGCTGAGATTGATGACCGCTACGGTTTAATAGGGCTAATGTAGAAATTTGAAACATGTCCCATTGCTTAAATTCAGCACTGAGATGACCTATTCCCAAGGAATAATGCCAAAAGAATCATTACCAAACTCTAGTATAGATTGAATTAATAATTTGTTGGCCTGACTTGCCAACTGCCCCATCTTCTTGGAATTGGACCCTTATATCTGCCCTCATTATTTATGCATTTATTTATTTTACGTATTAACGGAATTTATATAGTTGCCTAACTCACTTGCGGTGACTCCGGGAAGCTTAGAAAGATTAAATACCCCAGTACAAAAATCCAGAACCTCCCAACTTCTCCTGGTGGCAACAACCAGACTACCTACTTGGTAGACTCCATCCACCTCTGGGGTCCTCAAAGCCAGTTTTTCAAGGCTTTGGAAAGAGTATCAAAATGCGGGCCAGTCTTATCTCTACAGGAATGATATTCCACAGGGAGGGAGCCACCACAGAGAAGGTCCTTCTTCTTGGTCCCACCAGATGGTCCTTAAGAGAGAGGACCCACTGCTGCTAGATAAACCCCACCCTAGCTTTGGGGATAAATTACAGGGGTGGGATTCAAATTTCTTAGCAACTGGTTCTTTGGGCATGGCCTAATTTGTGGGTGTGGCTTGCTGGTCATGTGACTGGCTGGGCGCGGCTTGTATGTCAATATTGTAAATATATATGTAAAGATTGAATTTTTTTTATTTTAAAGAGCAACTTTTACCCCAAATCAGGCAAAGCAGCTTGAGTTGCTTGCAGAATCACAGCTTCACTCAGAGATCTACCTTTCTGCAATCTGCTGCCTGAGTCCGCACTGAAAAATAGAAGCTTCCATCCGAAGGAAGGTTCAGCTCTGCTCTAAGGCCACTTCTCCTTCCCCCAACCCCCTGAATACCACCCCTGACTGGGCCACAGGGTGGGTGACTGGGTGGGGGTCGGTGGGGAGGGGAGGGGCCAGCCAGTGGTGTGATTTGCCGGTTCTCCAAACTGCACAGAATCGTAACAACCGGTTCTATAGAACTGTTCTGAACTGGTAGAATCCCACCCCTGGGATAAAAGTCAGGGGGCAGAGATGAATAGGTGTGGCATTCATCTTCTGGCTGGTCGGACTTCTTAGCCTGCGGTGAAAGAGAAAATTTTTGCCTGAGCTGCTGGCACTCCTAATAAAAAAATCATTGATTGGGATGGTCGTGTTTGGTGGGAGCTAGGTCAGAACCTCCATCTTACAAGTAATCCTCCATCAAAACTCTGATTTGTCTTCTTCACAAACGTTCTTCCAAAAGTGCGCGACTCCTTGATAGGCTTTCTGGTTTCCACGTTAATCTCCAGCTTCCGTGTAAATGAAACTCTCCATTGGGTCTTATCATGCCTTCAATCCAGAGGTGGGTATTCAGCAGGTTCTGACAGGTTCTGTAGAACCAGTAGTGGAAATTTTGAGTAGTTTGCAGAACCAGAAAATCCCACCTCTGACTGGCCCCGCCAACCCCATCTATTCTCTGCCTCCCGAGTCCCAGCTGATTGGCTGGGTCTTCTTTTGTTGCGCTGCACAGGAGAACAGAGCTGGGAAGCAGGTTAGTTACTCCTTCACTCAAAACGATGCTATAGAGCACCGCACACCAGAACAACTAGACATAAGAACAGTTTTTCCCCGAATGCCATCACTCCGCTAAACCATAATTCCCACAACACTGTCGAACTATTTACAAAGTCTGCACTACTATTACTATTAACTTTCTCATCACTCCTTATCACCCATCCCTTCCCACTTGTGACTGTATGACTGTAACTTTGTCGCTTGTATCCTAACGATCTATACTGACTGTTTCCTAGTATGATAGGATTGCTTGTTGTATCCTATGACTATTATTAAGTATTGTACCTTGTGATTCTTGACTCTTGATGAATGTATCTTTTCTTTTATGGACACTGCGAGCATTTGCACCAAGACAAATTCCTTGTCTGTCCAATCACACTTGACCAATAAAAAATTCTATTCTGTTCTATTCTAGTGGGGTGGGGAAGGAATGTGGATTTTACAGCGTCCTTCCCCTGCCACACCTACCAAGCCACGCTCACCAAGCCACACCATACCTACCAAGCCATGCCCACCGAACCGGTAGTAAAAAAAAAAAAATGAATACCACCACTGCTTCAATCATCTGGCAACAGCTTGTCCAATCATTCTGGGTATTGGGTCTGGGATCACCATTCAGGCAATTTCACTGACAACATGTGTGGTTGGTATATGCTAAGATGCCCTTGAGGGTTTCTTGGGTGAAGAAGGGAACAGAATGTGCATCTCTAATCTTTCCACGGTATTGTAAACAGAATACGCAATACAGGGTCTGAAATCTTAATCAAATTTTCTTATTCACCAACAATGAGCATTTGTTTGATGAGCGATAAGGGGAGATTTGGCCCAGGAGGGCCCTCAAGATGCTCCTTAAACATCTCAAGATGCTTCATAAACATCTGTCAAATGGAAATCAATTTCAAAACAAATCTACCTGCAAAAACAAATCCACCAAAGCACATTGAGATGTTTGATTATTTTGCATTATCCCAAAAGGTTTTCATAGAAAAAAAATTATATTTTGATATAATTGCCCTCACCTCTCCTTATCTGGTTTGTCATGATTGAAATTCATAGTTTGAAATAGTTTGAAATTCATTGGCCTTGGGTTAACATGATTCACCTGACTGGATGGTGGGGAATGGAAGGATTTATATTCCCTGCAAACAGCTGGTCATTTGCATTATTTTTAGAGGGTTGTTGAGGCCCCTTGGAGGCTTATCTGTATCATGGTGGCCTCAACGACTCTCCAAAAGAATGCAAATGATCAGCTATCTGTAAGGAGTAGGAATCCTTTCGTTCCCCATCATCCAGTCAGAGCTGAAGAAGCTTTTTTGGATGAGAAGCAAAATAACTTCAAAGAAAACCAGAAAGTTCAGTTGCCTCTTTAAAAATGCACCTTTAGTCCAACAAGGGAGGTTTTTAAGGTTCATCTCTCTCTTATTTCCTCTCTCTCTCTCATAGCAAGAACGACTCCAGCTCGACCGGCTGAAGAATCAACTTTCCGATGCCATTCAACGATATGGAACAATACAAAAGGTAAGAATGACAGGGCAGGACCCTGGAAATGAGAGAAGTCCGTTGCCTTTTCTTTCTTTCTTTCTTTCTTTCTTTCTTTCTTTCTTTCTTTCTTTCTTTCTTTCTTTCTTTCTTTCTTTCTTTCTTTCTTTCTTTCTTTCTTTCTTTCTTTCTTTCTTTCTTTCTTTCTTTCTTTCTTTCTTTTTTTCATCCGTCCGTCCTTCCTTCCTCCCTCCCTCCATTCTGTCTATTTGCTCCTCCCTCCCTCCTTTCTTTTTTCTCATTTCTTCTTTCATTCTTTCTTTCTTCCTTTTTTCTTTCTTTCTTCCTCCCTCCCTCTGTCCCTCCCTACTGTCTTTTTTGCTACTCCCTCCCTCCTTTCTTTCTCCCTTCCTTCCTTCCTTCCTTCCTTCCTTCCTTCCTTCCTTCCTTCCTTCCTTCTTCCTTCCTCCTTCCTCCTTCCTTCCTTCCTTCCTTCCTTCCTTCCTTCCTTCCTTCCTTCCTTCCTTCCTTCCTTCCTTCCTTCCTTCCTTCCTTCCTCCTCCTGTTCCAAGAGATACTTTAGACTGTCCCCAGGCACGTGACAGTCCTCTTTCAACTAGCAAAAAAAACCCTTTTGTTCCACACATGCTGTTTCTGCAGCAAAACCCTGTGATTTCCCATCCTTATACTTACGTCTTGTGATCTGTTTCAACCCATCCAAAGGGTCCTTTGTAAACGGCCTGGTGACATCAGGGGCTGGGATGGAGAGGCAAGACTGGCACTTTCTCACCCTTAACTGCTATCAGATTTTTTTTTTGTTTTTTTCCCAGTGCTGAATTTGATCTGGAAACCCCGTTTTTTGAAATCGAAGTGACCGCAGCTTTCTTATAAAAGCCTATCCTTTCAAAGCTATCCCATCACCTGATTGACTTCCCCCTCATTTGGGGGAGCAAAATGAGCCATCACCATTTTTTAACCACCCCATAATTCTTTGTGAGGTGGAGTCTAGGAACTGAACGGAGCTAGCCAAATGTTTTAATGGCCGGATGCCCTTCCTGTTGCCAGTGCAGAGTTTTGTTTAGCAGTTATACACTCGTTGTGCCCAGAGAGAGAAACATCTGCCTCTACCTAGCATCAAACTCACAGATTGTGTGATTGTGACGTGAGAGCTACACCTCTAGGCCACCGCACCACTCCAAGGAGCAAAATGAGCATTGTAAACAAATGCTAAGGTATCCCCGCACAATCCTGATCAAAGATATTCGTTGATGCTGTTGTATTCCTATTATTATTTTATACCGTTGACATTATTGTTATTTCTCAATTGGCAGAAAATTGCAGAGAAGTCCAAGGCTCTGTTTCCAGTGGGTCAGAGAAGTAAAAAGCAGGTAAGTGTAGTTTTATTCAGGAATAATATTTTTTTTTCCAGCTTCAGGGTCCAACCATGAATTTCCTTCTTGAGTTGTTCTGCCAAGTCTTATATGATTCAAAATATCTGGGTATCTTTTATTCCTTCCCTGTGAAAAGGATTGTCAGCCTTTTCTCATAATTCTGCCCAGGTCAATTCCTGAAATATTAGAAATTCTAAATTTTCATACGAGAATAAATGAAACTGGAGATACATTTGCAGGACTTAAGCATTTGCGTGCTTCAGAACTGCTAGCTGGTCAGGAGCTGGGACAAGGAATGGGAACTTATCCCGTTGCATAGCTGGCTCTCAAACATAGACTGTCAGGTTTCCAGCTGACAAACTCAATGGCTGAACCATTGTGCTACTTGATATTAGTTAGAAGCATTCCGTTCTGTTCTATTTTGTTCCGTTCTGTTCTATTCCACTCCACTCTATTATTCTGTTCTGTTCTACATTGTAGTCTAAAGTGGGACTAGAATTCACAGTCTCCTGGTGATTGGCTCAAAGCCACCCAGCCGGCTGTCCTGCTTAAGTGTAGGAGGTGACCTGATGTTAAGGCAGGACTAGAACTCACACTCTATTGTGGTTCACCAGCAGCAGATGTGGACGGCTGAGGTCTCGGAGAGTAAGGACTCAGATGAGGGGCCTGCCTGTGATGCACGGATGGGGCCAGGACTATCAGGGAGTGGAGTTCTGCCTTCGGAGTTTGTGGAGGCTGGCAGCAATAATGAAGAGTCCCCCGAGGAGCCTGTGCCCAGTGCACGTGCAAGCAGGGCTGCTCGAAGGAAAGAGCAGCTGCAGCAGAATGGGCAACTCGGGAGTAAGGGTGCAAGGTAATGGGCCCTCCCTTAAGGGATAAAAGCCAGCCCTCAGAGGTGGGATTCTCTGCAGGAAGCAAACAACTTCTTGCAATTCAAGTCCTGTGGAAGTTCAGACTATCCTGGTTTGTGTTTGGAGACTTTTGGTTTTGAATATTTCCTTGAAATTTAATCTAGTGGTTTTTGGCAGCTTTGCCCAACCTTGGCAAGGCTTGTTCTTATCTGGGACAATTAGTTTTGAACAGTGTTTTACTGTGAATGAACGGAATTCGCAAAGAAGCATTACAAAGGTTTTGCTTTTATCTCTGTTTGGTGTTGGTTTGCTTTGAACGAGGCTTGGGTCAGAACACAGTCTCCTGGTGATTAGCCCGAAGTCCCAGCTGACTTTCATGCCTAAGGCGAGACTAGAACTCACCATCTCCCGGTAATCGAACGCAAGTCACCCAGTTTGCTTCAGGCAGGACTAGAACTCACCATCTCCTGGTGACGAGCCCAAAGTCACCCAGCAGGCTTTCATGCCTCAGGTGGAACTAGAACTTACAGTCTCCTGGTGATTAGCCCGAAGTCCCAGCTGACTTTCATGCCTAAGGCGAGACTAGAACTCACCATCTCCCAGTAATCAAACGCAAGTCACCCAGTTTGCTTCAGGCAGGACTAGAACTCACCATCTCCCGGTGACGAGCCCAAAGTCACCCAGCAGGCTTTCATGCCTCAGGTGGAACTAGAACTTACAGTCTCCTGGTGATTAGCCCGAAGTCCCAGCTGACTTTCAAGCCTAAGGCGAGACTAGAACTCACCATCTCCCGGTGACTGAACGAAAGTCACCCAGTTTGCTTCACGCCACTAAACTACACCCCTGCACCAAACCAGCTTCGCTGTTCATGCTACTGCTCATTTTTTCCTGTTTGCGTCAGTTGTGTGATGCACAATGGAAGCGTGTGCTGACCCTCAGCTCCGATTCCCCACTAAACTAAAAAATAAATCTTTAAGTGTGCAGAGTTTCCTTTTTCATGCTATTTAACCTGTTAAAATAAAAACCCCACCAGGGATAAACTATACTGAATGCTAAGTGCTCTCCGAACACCCTTTGAATCCTAATTAAATATAGCTCAGGGAAAAATGTGCAAAAGAGAAAAAAATAGCAATTTCGAACCTGAAGGAGTCTTCTGTTTTTTTTTTTCGAAGGCTTTCTCACCAAGCTGGTTAGGTTAGGTGTTTTTTTTTTTAAAGGGCTCAATAGAAGTACGGAACATGGACACAAAAGCCCAGCGGGCACCAAATTATTCTTTTATTTCCTTGAGAAAAGGTGAGATTATACGTCTTTCGTGTTTGGGGCCATATGGTGGTAATTTTGTTCCCAGCTTCCAGGAGACCCCTGAATTTCAACCTGGCTCATGGTTCTCACTGCCCTGTCTCAGGTTTCTGATTTCCAGCCCACACAGACCCCACCCCTTAATGGACCTTCCTGGGAGGGCATTTAAATGATGCCATTCAACTCTTCCGGTAGGGATGATGTCCCAATACGGGAGGTGAATGGACCGTGCAGATCCTGGAAGGGAAGGCAGACATTGATTTGATGGTTGGATTTCTTTCATACGGGCCTGGAGAGAGCCACTTTCCGTGCACCAGTGGAGAACCAAAGGTGCTTTTTTCAGCTGGACTTCCTGATCTTTTGCGTTGAAGATGTTTCACTTCTCCTCCAAGAAGCCTCTTCGGCTCTTCTGACGAGGATGAGAAGCAAAAGATGTTTCGCGTAGGACACGTTCCTACCTGAAGAGTCTTTAAAAACAAAACAACAGAGAAAGTCCAGTTGCCTTTGAGATTAGTTGCTTCATCCTTTTGGGACCCAAGAGAAGACAGCAAGCCATAACAGACAGGAAAGGAGACCATGGAGATTCTCAGTCATCCAGGTCATGATTGTCCCCAAAGAGATTTTTTTAAGAGGCAATTGGACTTTCTGGTTTTTCTCTGAAGACGTTTTGCTACTCATCCAAAGAAGCTTCTTCAGCTCTGACTGGATGGTGGGGAATGAAAGGATTGATACTTCTTGCAGACAGCCGGTCATTTGCACTCTTTTTAGAGAGTCATTGAGGCCACTTGGAGGTTTATCTGTGTTCTCAGGATCATCTGAGTTGTGCAAATGGGTGTGGAGCTTTCTTGGAACAGTTTGAAAAGACTGTGTTGTGGTCAATACCCATTTGCACCACTCAGGTGACCCTGATGACATAGATAAACATACAAGTGGCCTCAACAACTCTGTAAAAGAATGCAAATGACCAGCCCATCTACAAGGTGTTTTGGGTCTGTTACTTAGGACCCGAACACAAAGAGTATAAATCCTTCCTATCCTCACCATCCAGTCAGAACTGAAGAAGCTTCTCGGATGAGAAGCAAAACGTCTTCAAAGAAAAACAAGAAAGTCCAGTTCCCTCCTGAAAAAGCACCTTTGGGAGAACCATGACCTGGAGAACTGAGAATTTCCATAGACATCGACCAGTGGGGAAGAAGAAATAAAGAACGGACTTTCAAACCATAAAGGAGATTTAGATGGTATAAAATGTGCCCATGGGGGCCATTTTGAAAGCCAGTTTGCTGTAGTGGCTAAGACACCTGTCTAGAAATTGGGATGAAAGGCATGAAAACTGACTGTGTGACTTTGGCTGGACAAACGGACAAGTTTTTTTACTTTTTATCCTCTGACAGGTTTACTTCCCATCATGGATGGACATTTTTAGAAATAACAGAATTTCAGAATCACAGAGTTGGAGGTCTTCTAATTCAATCCCCTTCCCAAGCAGGAAACTCTATACAATTTCAGATAAATGGTTGTCCAGTCTCCCCTTAAACACCTCCAGTGTTGGAGCATTCACAACTTCAGAAGGCAAGCCTTCCACTGGTTGATTGTCCTCCCTGTTTGGAAGTTTCTCCTTAATCCCAGGTTGCTTCTCTCCTTGATGAGTTTCCATCCATTTTTTTTTCTTGTCTTGCCTTCTGGAGCTTTGGAGAATAGCTTGACTCCCTCTTCTTTGTGGCAGCCCCTGAGAGATTGGAACACTGCTATCATGTCCCCCTTAGCCAAACCCAAATCCTGCAACCATTCTTCATATGTTTTTGTCTCCAGGCCTTTAATCATCTTAGTTGCTCTTCTTTGCACTTTTCCCAAAGTCTCAACATCCTTTTTTTTTTAATGTGGCAACCAAAACTGGACACAGTGTTATAGGTGTGGCCTTACTCGGGTTTTATAAAGCTGTACTAATACTCCACATCACCTCGATTCTCTTTCTATTCTGCAAAGAGAATCTTTTTTATTTTTCTTACAATTTCCCAGCTCCAAAGCAGAGTTGGTATTCAGCAGGTTCTGACCAGTTCTGGAGAACCGGTAGCGGAAATTTTGAGTAGTTTGGAAAACCGGCAAATCCCACCTCTGACTGGCCCCGCCAACCCCATCTCTTCTCTGCCTCCCATTGAGTCCCAGCTGATCAGCTGGGTTTTCTTTTGTTGCTCTGCACAGGAGAACGGAGCTGGAAAGCAGGTTAGTGGGGTGGGGAGGGAATGGGGATTTTGCAGTATCCTTCCCCTGCCACGCCCACCAAGCCGCACCACGCCCACCAAGCTGCACCACGCCCACCAAGCCACGGCCACAGAACCTATGCTTGTGTCCTACTTAATATGGTTCTTTTCCATTGTCTTGTTTTTTTTTTCTCTAAAACTCTCAACTTCTATTTGTGTCTCTTCCCCGAGATAAGATTTGGAGGAAGGAAAAAATTAATAATAACAACACTCCATGACAAACGTCTTCTTCCTTCCTTTTAAAAGTGCGCTGAATAATATATTTGCTGCCTATAACCACCCCAGTCTTATTGATTGTGAAATTGTTCTTATTAACACAATGAAGTCTTTTCTGTGAAACTCATAAAAGTAAAGATGCTGGAGGAGCAACCCCAGAATAGAGAGAAGAATATTCTTGATTCCTCGTGGGAGGCACACAAGCAGGGAGAAAAAGAAAACTGATGATGCATTTGTTCATCAACTGTTTTTCAATACAAAAAGATTTCAGAATGACGAGTGTTTTTCTGCACCAAAAAATGTGCAAAAGACAAAAAAAAAAAAAAATAGAAATAGCAGGTAAGGTATCCCTGGCAGCTTTTTATTAATAACGTTTTAAAAATTTAGCAGGTAAATGTGTGAAATGGGGAAAACTGTCCTTGTGTCTAGTTGTTCTGGTGTGCAGTGCTCTATAGTGTCGTTTTGAGGGTAGAAGTTGAAACAGTTTATGATTGAGATGTGAGGGGTCTGTAAATATTTTCACAGCCTCTTTTTGACTCGTGCAGTATACAGGTCCTCGACTGAAGGCAGGTTGGTAGTAATTGTTTTTTCTGCAGTCCTAATTATCCTCTGAAGTCTGTATCTGTCCTGTTGGGTTGCAGAACCAAACCAGACAGTTATAGAGGTGCAGATGACAGACTCCGTCATTCCTCTGGAGAACTGGATCAGCAGCTCCTTGGGCAGCGGGATGAGACAAAAGACAACATGGCCCAAAGCTGGATAGGAAACCAAGGAAGAGAGTTTGGATAGCCACTCCCAAGAATTTCACAGGGTAAATCAATTAAGGATTTAGTCTGGCAAGATTCTGTCTCTAGGTAGTCCTCGACTTACGAGCACAATTGAGGTAACATCCTCTGTGCTGGAAGGAAATGGGATTTGTGAAGTCGAGGAGGAAGAGGACTGTGAGGTCCTTGGCGTTCTCTGAGCTTGGTTGTTTTCCTGAAGACATTTCATTACCCAACTAGCTAACTCCATCAGTACTAAAGAGGAGTGGTGTTTGTGGAGAGGGGGAACAGGAGTAAGAGGAGAAGAAGAGGAGGAGAATCATGAAGTCCTTGTTGTTCTGTAAGCCTGGGGATCATCATCAGTGTTTGTAGGGAGTAGGCTTGGCTTTCTATTTAGATACTAGTGGCTTGCCCTGTCACTGTTGTTATGAGTGTGTTCTATCCTAGGCTTCCCCCAAAAGCACTAAGCCAATTCTGTGTCCTGGCAAAACCTCTTTTATTAAATGAATGTGAATTTATTGCATTCACATCCAGCCAACGGCCTGGCAAACCGTCTTGCAAAGGTATAATTATTAGTTCCAACCTTAGCTATCTTGGAAAGCTTCCTGGTAAATATTTCCACACACAGTGCTGACAGGGAAGGGCTGGACTCTAGGTTACACAGACAAATCTTCACGGAACAAACAAATGAATTGTTTCTTGCAAAAGCCCCACTCCCCTTTTGTTCCTCTTTTAATCCTTCCGGGAGGGGCCATTCATTGTCCATCTATGGCCTTACTCTCATGTCGACCCTGAGTTGGTTTCTGACTTGGTTTCTGCGCTTTCAAAAAGATGGGGATTTTGTTCAGGCATGCCCAAAAGGAGAAAAAAGCATCCAGATTTGGAATGTCAGCAATCGGTTTGGAGAAAGTAGAAGAGGAAAAAAATAAATAAATTCCCCTTGGGGATGTGTGGCTTGTTGACAAAGTGCCAAAATAGGTAGTCCTCGATTTACAACCACAGCTGAGCCCAAAATTTCTGTTGCTAAGTGAGACAGTTCTTACATGAGTTTTTCTCCATTTTATGACTTTCTGGCCACAACTGTGAAGTGAACCTCAGCAGTTGTATAGTGACACAGTTTCTAAACTGCCTTTTTCTTGCTTCTTCCCCCTCCTCCTTTTCCCTCCTCCCTCTTTCCTGCTTCCTTTTCCTCCTTCTTTTTCTCAGCTTTCTGGTTCTTCCTTCCTCTTTCCTGCTCCTTCCTTTGTCCCTCCTCCTCCTCCTTTTCCTTCCTTTTTCCTGCTTTCCTCCTCTGTTGAGAAACATCCAGCCAGGCTGGGAGAAAGGATTAAGTGGGGAACTAGCCTTGAGTCTTTGTGACGCCTCAAAAGGCATAAGCTGGACTCCCCCACCCAAAATTTCAAGAAACCTTGTCTGTTTGTTCTCAAGGGAGCTCAAGCAGTCTGGAAATATTCTTGTACTATAGGTAGAACACAATAAAGTAACTGAGATGGAATAAGTGGACCGGGTTGTTTGTTCCTGACCTCCTCTTCCTCCATCCCCTCCTCCTCTCCCCCTTTCCTCTTCCTCCTCTTCTGTTGGAAGGAAGAAGAGGAATCTTCGTTGCATGCCCTTCAAAGTCACTTTTTGTGAAGTGTTGTACAGGTTTGATTGATGAATACATAACATTAATTAACCAATTAATGAATGGATGTTTGTGTACAAAAGACAAGATGGAGGATCCATGAGTTTAATAAATGATCGACCTTCCTTTGCAGGCAATTAACTTTACATGGGAGGGGGAGTAGGTATTTATAAATGTACCAATCTCCGGGAAGGCACCAAGTTACAGAGATGACTTGTTTGTCTGGAGGTTGGGAAGAATCATTTTAGATGCTGTCGGTAGGCCTAGGTACGTGATGGTGAACCTATGGCAGGCGTGCCACAGCTGACACGCAGAGCCATTTGTGCCAGCATGTGAGCTGCAGGCAAACTTACCTCACTGTGCATGCACAGTTAATTTTTGGGCAGTTTGAGGCCTTTTTCAGCCTCCCAGAGGCTTGAGGAAGGCTTCTGCAGGCTTTGAAGGCCGAAAACTAGGCCTGTTTTGTCACTTCCTGCTTTTCCGAAAATACCAGAAATGATGAAAGGGGCCTGCAGAAGCCTTCCTCAAGCCTCTGGGAGGCCAACCCCCCCCCCCCCCAAAATCACCTGTGAGGCACAGTGCAGGTAAGGGGGCAGCGGGGATGGGTGGGTGGGTGAGGATTGTGTGCATATACGTAGGGGGCATCGGGAGGCACACATTGCCTTCTGGGTGCTGGCATGCGAGCGTGAGCATGCAAGCGCTCACACAATTTTTGGCACAGGAGCCCAAAAAGGTTAGCCACCACTGGCCTAGATGGTCAGAGCAATCAAGCCAGTCATTATAAAGTTTACATAATACTATCAGGTGCATGAAACCAGGAACCAGAATAGAGTTCAAAAGCACTACAAGTTTATTCCATTCCACCTTGACCCCGCCTTTGGGCCTGGCCTGGCCATCTCCTATTTAAGTGATTGTCTACTTGGAGTCCTAGTGGACAATCATTTAAATAAGAGCCAACAGTGTGCTGCAGCAGCCAAAAAAGCCAATGCAACCCTAGGATGCATTAACAGAGGGATAGAATCAAGAACTTATGAAGTCCTATTAGCGCTTTACAAAGCTTTAGTAAGACTACACCTGGAATATTGCATCCAGTTTTGGTCACCACAATATAAAAAAAAATGTTGAGAACCTAGAAAGAATGTAGAGAAGAACAACAAAGTTAATTAGGAGACTGGAGGCTAAAACTGTTGTGGCCCATCTGCAACTGATGAAGCTGGCAGCAGATTTGGACATTGAGGAGGTTGGGGAGGAACATGGCCCAGTCCTGGTGGCTGAGAAAGGTTCAGACAACGGCTCTGCATCAGAGGCAGAGATGGGGCCAGGGCAGGCTGACAGTCATCAGCTGCCTTCAGGCTTGGACAGCAGTGAAGTAAGGGAGCTTTTGGAACCGGTTCTCCGCCTGCGCATGCACAGAACCGCCAAAAGGAAGGCACAATTAAGAACTCAGAGTCAACGTGGGAATAAGGCCACAGGTGAATGGGCCCTCCCATCAGGGGAAAAAAGAGGATCAAAAGGGGAGGGGGCCTTTGCAGGAAACAACTCATCCGTTCGTTCATTCATTCCAGCCTTGTGAAGATTTGTCTGTGTAACCCAGCCCTTCCCTGTCAACACTGCAGTGTGGAAATATTTACTGGGCGGCTTTCCAGGATAGATAAGGTCTGAGTTTATTAGTATGTTTTCCCAAGACTGCCAAGTTGTTGGCTGAATGTGAATGCACTAAATTCAACACTAATTTAATCAAAGAGGTTTGCACGGGTCTTAGAGTTGGCTTAGTGCTTTTTGGAGAAGTCTAGGATAGAACAAAAGTGTATGAAGAACGATTGCAGGAATTGGGTATGTCAACTTTAGGTATGACAAGGAGAAGGACTAGGGGTGACATGAGAGCGGTCTTCCAATATATGAGGGGCTGCCACAAAGGAAAAAAAAGTTGATCAACCTATTCTCCAAAGCACCAAGAAGGCAAGACAAGAAGAAATGGATGGAAACTAATCAAGGAGAGAAGCAACCTAGGACTAAAGAGAAATTTTCTAACGGTTGGAACAATTAATAAGTGAAACAGTTTGCCTCCAGAAGTTATGGATGCTCCATGACTGGAGACTTTTAAGAAGAGAAATGGACAGCCTATTTTGTGGGATGGTTTTTGTTTTTGTTTTGGTCTCCTGTTTGAGCAGACGGGTGGATTAGAAGACCTTGAAGCTCCCGTCCAACTTATTATTCCGTTATTCCTACAGACACATTGGGTTAGAGAGCCATTGCCTCTAGGTTTGCCTTGCCAGGTGGCAGCTTCTGCCTGGCCTTTGTGGACAGAAACTATAGAGGGTCAGCTCTGGTTAGTACCTCCAAGAAGACCACTGGAAAGCATTTTTCATATTGTCCAAAAGAAAGCTTCATAACCATTTCCACGATGCCATACGTCAAGCTTCCCTTTGAAGAAGACTTCCCCTATTCCTTCAAATATTTTTTAAAAAAATGGCTGCTGGAATTGGGTATGTCAAGTTTCATGAGAAGAATGACCAGGGGTGACGTGTTAGCAGTGTTCCAGTATCTGAGGGGCTGCCCCAAAGAAGAGGGAGTCAAGCTATTCTCCAAAGGACCAGAAGGCAGGACAAGAAGCAACGGATGGAAACTAATCAAGGAAAGAAGCAACTTAGAACTAAGGAGAAACTTCCTAACAGTGAGGACAATTAAGCAGTGGAACAGCTTGCCACCAGAAGTTCTGGGTGCTCCATCACTGGAGGTTTTAAGAAGAAACACTGGACACTTATCTGAAAGAGTATAAGGTTTCCTGCTTGAGCAAGGGGTTGGGTTGGTAGACCAGCTCTATTCTAATTGATTGAATGATTGAATGATTGATTTCATGGCGCCGATGTTGGGAGACAAGTAATCAAGGAGAGAAGCAACCTGGAATTCGGGAGAAACTTCCTAAAAGTGAGAACAATCAGTTGAACAACTTGCATCCAGAAGTTGTAAAGGTTCCAACATTGTAAGTTTTTAAGAGGAGATTGGACAACCGTTTATCTGAAACGGTACAGGGTTTCCTGCTTCAGCAGTGGGTTGGACTAGAAGACCTCCAAGGTCCCTTCCAACTCTGCTATTCTGTTAAATAAACAAAGCTGTTGAAAGGATCATATTAAAGAGTCCTCTGGGGACACATTTTCCATTTGGGGAGCCCCCAGTTGCCCTCACCGCCCCATAATATATCCCTATCACCGTATTTCCAGCTCTTGTCGAGGTTCGGTGGTTGACATTCCCTATGATCATCTCTTTGAAGGATCTGGCTGGCAGTGCACGACCGCAATTTCTCTGGCCTCCCAAGCATTTTTGTTTTCTTTGTTTCAGATGAAATGTTGAAATCTCTTCATTCAGGGGCACAGATAATCCATGCAAGCTGTCAGACCCGGACGAGCTGGGGAATGAAAGGCAGAGGAAAGCTTTTCACCCTGCTTCCTAGGAGGGATGAGTGACTCCATTAGTGACCCAACAGCACATTAGGGGAATTTACTCAGAACTCTGATGTCCGGGTGGTCACCTCGGAAGAGACAGATAAACGGGAGGGATCGGTCAAGCAATGTGATTTCAAAGTCAACCTGCAGACATCAGCAAAGGCCTCTTCCCTCCTTATTTCTTACTCTTGGTTTTATTTGAGATGCAGGCAGTCCTTGATTTAGGACCACAGTTGGGGCCAGAGGCAAGGTGGTTGTTAAGGGAGCTACAACCAATTTTATGACTCGTCCTGTCAGCATTGGGAGGAGTATTCTTGGTGGATTAGGCTGTTATTTAATGCTAACCCACTGGCAAGACACTTGCATATACACAGGGAGGAAAACCCACTGCCTTCTAAAACTGATGATGTTACCTAGTTGGCCCATGAAATGTCTGCAAGGAAACAACCAAGCTCAGGGAAGACCAAGGACCCCACAGTCTTCCTCCTCCTCCTCCTCCACCAGCACCACCACCTCCTCCACCAACCTCCTCCCTGCAAACCCCAGTCCCTTCTAGCCCTGATGATGTTACCTAGTTGGGTCATGAAATCTCTGCAAGAAAACCACCAAGCTCAGAGGGCACCAAGGACCCCACAATCCTTCTTCTCCTCTTCCGCCTCCTTCCTCTCCAGAAACCCCACTGCCTTTTACCACTGGTAAATGTTACTTAGTTGGGTAATGAAACAGTAGATGGAAACTAATCAAGGAGAGAAGCAACCCTGAACGAAGGAGAAACTTCCTAACAGGGAGGACAATTAACCAGGGGAACAGCCTTGACTTCAGAAGTCGTGAATGCTCCAACACTCAAAGTTTTTAAGAAGAGATTGGACAGCCATTTGTCTGAAATGGTATAGGCCAGAATTTCCCGCCTAAGCAGCGGGTTGGACTAGAAGAACTCCAAGGTCCCTTCCAGCTCTGTTCTGAATTAATTACCTGCAAGAAAACAACCGAGAGAGCACCAAGGATCCCTCATTTCAACCCTGAGCTACCTTTATTGGTAACAATAGCTCTCCAAGGAAGCCACCAAGCTCAGAGTCCTCCAAGGACCCCACATCTAGAGCTGTGTCTAGATGTGAGACGGTGCCTCTTTGCATATCCCCCCCCCCCCTTGCTCTTAAAATATCACATTGCAGTTTAAGAAAGACCAAAAGGGAAATGTGTTCAATCAATGATGTAGCAAAAATAACTTCCAAGCCTGAATCGGGTGACGCAGATTGACAAAAACAAAAAAAAACACAAAAATATGAAGAACTAAATTGATGTAGCCATGAGAAGGGGATTTGCCAAGGAGGTGATTGCACTGTATAAATACCTTCAAGGTGACAGTAGATGTGAAGAATGGATAATTTATTTACAGGGCACGATGACATGATATCTATCAATACATCCAAGAGCAGAGGAGAGGGATACTTAAGAGCTAAATGCGGTCCAGCTTTTAGAATAGAATAAAATGGAATAGAATTCTTTATTAGCCAAGTGTAACTGGACACACAAGGAATTTGTCTTGGTGCAAATGTTCTCAGTATACATAAAGAAAAGGTACTTTCGTTAAGAATCAAGAATCATAACGTAGAACACTTAATGATATTCATAGAGTACAATAAGCAATCAAATCATACTAAGAAACAGTCAATATAAATCTTAAGGATACAAGCGACAAAGTTACAGTCATTCAGTCACAAGTGGGAGGGGATGGGTGCTAAGGAGTGATGAGAAGATTAATAGCAATAGTAGTGCGGTTGAACAGTGTTGAGGGAATTAGTTGTTTAGCAGAGTGATGGCTTTCAGGAAAAAGCTGTCCTTGTGTCTAGTTGTTCTGGTGTGCAGTGCTCTATAGCGTCGTTTTGAGGGTAGGAGTTGAAACAGTTTATGTCTGGGATGTGAGGGGTCTGTAAATATTTGCACAGCCCTCTTTTTGACTTATGCAGTATACAGGTCCTCGATGGAAGGCAAGTTTGGTAGCAGTTGTTTTTTCTGCAGTCCTAATTACTCTCTGAAGTCTGTCTCTGTCCTGTTAGGTTGCAGAACCAAACCAGACAGTTATGTATATATATTTAATTTTGAGAGTCATTGGTGGACATTGATGTCCCACAGAACATCGTCAGGACACACAATTTCTGCCAAAGTTGCATTGCAGGCATTGTGGGGAGGAATAAGGTCAGTTTAATCTCCCCCAGGGTTACAAAATATCAGCCAGTTATGCTTTCAACCCCAACAAATTGGCTCTTGGTTCAGCGTTTCCCAAGAGGACATTGTGATGACAGGCAACGGGTCTTCTCAGCTGGGGAATCTATAATAATTAAACACCAGACACATCTTTCAAAGTCAAGAATCTCTAGCTATTGCCAACCATAATGAATTGGCTGGAAAGATGGGGAAAAAAATAAAATAAACGAGGATGGCGGAGTTAGATTTACAGAGTTCGGTTTCGTTATTCATCCGGAAATGTTAATTAGGGGCAGGTTCAAGGTTCAGAAGAGAGAAGCAGAGGTGGAAAGAGTTGTCCCTAAGGTGCTTTTTCAAGAGGCAACTGGACTTTCTTGCTATCTTTGAACATGTTTGGTTTATGTTTAGGCAGGAAAAACAAAAACCCAAAGTCTAAGTACAGATTAGGCGAGACCTGGCTCAAAAACAGTAACCGTGAGAGGACCTTGGAGTCCTGGTGGACAATCACTTGAATATGAGCCAGCAGTGTGCAGCAGCAGCAGCCAAAAAAGTGAATACAATCCCTGGTTGTAGAAACAGAGGCATAGAATCTTGTGAAGTATTAGTACCACTTTGTAAAACCCTAGTAAGGCCGCACCTGGAATACTGCAACCGATTTTAGTCACTATACTACAAAAAAATGATGTTGAGACTTTGGAAAACGTTCAGAGAAGAGCAACTAATATGATCAAAGGCCTGGAGACTAAAACATATGAAGAATGGCTGAAGGATTTCGGTTTGGCTAATCTAAAGAAAAGAAGAATTCGCGGCGATATGATAGCAGTGTTCCGATATCTCAGGGACTGCCACAAAGAAGAGGGGCTCAAATTATTCTCCGAAGCACCAGAGGGCAAAATGAGAAGTAAAACAGATGGAAACTAATCAAGGAGAGAAGCAACCTGGAATTAAGGAGAAACTTCCTAATGGTGAGGACAGTGAATCAGTGGAGGAGCTCGCCTCCAGAAATTGTGAGTTCTTCATTGCTGGAGGTTTTTAAGAAGAAACTGGACAGCCACTTGTCTGAAGTGGTATAGGTTCTCCTGCTTGAGCAGAAGGCTGGAGTAGAAGACCTCCAAAGTCCCCTCTAGATTCTATTCTATTCTATTCTATTCTATTCTATTTTACTCTACTCTACTCTACTCTACTCTACTCTACTCTACTCTACTCTACTCTACTCTACTCTACTCTACCCTACCCTACCCTACCCTACCCTATCCTATTCTATTCTCCCTGAAATCTTGGAAGACTGCTACCATGTGACCCTTAATCTTCCTTTTCATTAAACTAGACATACCCAATTCCAGCAACCGTTCTTTCTATGTTTTAGCCTCCAATCCCTAATCATCTTTGTTGCTCCTCTCTGCTTTCTTTCTGGAGTCTCAACATCTTTCTTTTGTGTGTGTGTGTTGTGGTGTCCAGAACTATTGAGTCATTAGTTTATGGATTAAAACGATAGCCTTCGTGAAAAGGAAACTGCAGGAGTGAAGAACTATCAGAACAGAATCTCATCTGGAGAGAAAGTTACGTGGGAACGCTTACAAGTCTGGATTTCCTAAGTTGGAAACAAGGATCGGGGTATCGGTTTTCAACTATGTCACTTTTGCGCCACGTTGCAGTTAGAAGAGATGATGCTGTATAATTTCACACACACACACACACACACACACACCCAGCAGTGACAGCTGGGACAGTGTGCTTTTTTTTTTTAAACAAGTTTTATTGGTTTTAAAAGACAAAAAGAAACCAAACATAAAAACATCCAACTTTCTTTCATAAGTGTACAAGCAGTGTGTCGGTTGGTTTACAATTTTTTTGTGCAACCATTTCATAGTCTCAATTGCAGTTACATTGCATAATAACTCATATTACCAATCAAAAATTGAATACCCTAGTATCATTATTAAACAATCATTTGACTATAATTTTATTCATTCATACTTTGCGAGATAACTCTAATTTACTTAGTTTATTTTATAACAGTTCATGTAATCCTGCCAAATCTATCCTAAAAACATTTTATTAATATGATAACAAAAAAAAAAAAAGAAATACATCTTTATATATTCATTATTTTCTAAAATTCTGGATATTCTATTATTGTATTTTATTATCTAACCATTGGTAGAAAAGGGAACAGTTTGCTTGAGGGCAGGACACAACCAAGTTTTAAAGAATGATGAGAATATAATTCAGGCGCTTGAGAAGAAAAGCAGGAACAGGTTTTAAAAGAGCCTGAAATGCAATAATAATAATAATAATTTAAAAATTTAGCCGATGCTTACACTTATTAAAAGATCTTGGGACATCTATAATTCACCTCTTTTTCAGATTTAGCATAAAAAAATTTTTTTCTTTTTTTTTCTTGATATTATCTTTATAAAACATTATCAAGATAGATTTGGTATGATCTTATGATTTATTGCAAAATAAACTAAGTAAACTATAGTTATCTCGTTAAAATATGAACTAACAAAATTATAGATAAATGATTTTTTTTTAGTGATGATATTAGGTTATACAATGATTGATTGATAATATGAGCTATTATGTAATATAATTATATTAGTGATTAGGAAATGGATGCACAAAAAAAAAGTGGTAAACCAATCGATGCACTGTTTGTAAATTTATGAAGAAGGATGATATTTTTATGTTTTATGTGGTATGTCTATGTTGTTTTGTTGTTAAAATAAAATATATATATATATAAAAATATATTTTGGGAAACCACCATCCTGATCAATCAGGGTGGATAAAAGTTGACCCCTTTCAAACATAACCTCAGCTTGGCTGGGACTCTACCAGGTTTCCATTGTCTCTTTATTGTGATTGAACTGCCTGCTTGTTAAATAAAAGGCACTCTTGAAAAAAGGGGGAAAAATGATGTCAATGGCAGGCAAGAAGGAAGAGGGAGTGTTTATGGTTTTGTTCCAGAAATTATTCTATTTCACTCATGTTGTTACGTGACTGTCTGTTGGCCCAGCAGATGAAGCCATGAAATGAACAGGAAGGAGAAGGTGCTGAATAGAAAGATAGAAATATAGCTTTTAAAGGACATGCTGGAGATGTCAATCCTAAAGCGAACCTGGCTGAGTGTCAGAGTATATTCATGGACTGGAATAGAGCACGGTAACAAGGTCAGCCAATGAATAGGCATAGCAACCAAGTCACCCAATGAGGACTGTTTGGAAACTGAAACTAGAAGTAGCCTAGGCGTGCCTCTGTATTAAGCTCTGCAGCTCTGAAGCGGTGTTGAACTCTGTCTATTGAAAATGAAACTGCTTCGCTCTTCTGCTGTGTGTCTTGCTTGCGTGCTGAACTAAAGTGAAACGGATGTCTGTTTCTGTTTGAGTTTGCTCCATATTGGAAAAATCTACAACTGGTATTGTAAAATTTACTAGATGTGTTTATAAAGAAGTTAAATGAAGCGTCAGCCATCTGTGTTTACTTTTCTGGTGCTGAACTTACTCTACAGTACTTTGAATGCTGACTGTGATGACCCGTAGTCTCTCAAAAAAAACCAAAACCCAAAACATACATTAAAGTCCGGTAAGGCCTTCAACTTAACTTCGCTGTTTTATTAGGCACAGTTTAAAGTCACAAAAGTAAGTAATGAGGCAAAAAGAAAACCAAAACAAACCGCATTGACCAGAGTTCAGAAGCAAGCCAAGATAACTAATCATAAACTCCAGGAAAATAACCAAGGAGAGTCCATGAACGCCAACAAAGACAAACCTCTTTCATGATGAACACTAAATTGACTCCTGCAAATTCTAACTGTGCAGTTGCAAACTTATATACATAGCTCCCACCTGCAAGCCACAAGGAGGATCATGGTAATCTCCTCTTGAGTAGACCTCGCTTTTCCCTGATCCTCTCCTTCCTACATGCCCTAGGATGGATAGGGGATGGGCCTGGATCCTCCTCTGATTGCTCAGCCGGCCTCTGCCTTTCCCCAGCCTCCTCCTCCACCTCTGGCGCCACACTCCCTGTTGGCTGTTCCTCCTCTTCCTCAGAGTCAGTTTCCATCAGGGGCATGAAACTGACGCCATCTTGGAGGCCCATTTTTCACCCTCCCTGAGCCTCTGCACTTACCTGAGATCCAAAACGGGCCACGTGGGGACTCCTGGGAGAGGTGCTGTGGGGTAGGCAGGGGTGGGATTTGCTGATTCACAGAACTGGCCATAAAATTAGCAACCAGTTCACCTGAACCAGTGCGAACCAGGAGCAACCCGTCCTCTGATGATAATAGAGAATTTGGAGCCTTGTACTATCCTAATAGCCTAAATCTAGATTGGTGGTAAGAGCTATCTAAACAGGGCAACATTTATGCAAACTTTACCTATATATATAAGCAAACTTTACCTCATAAGTTATGTAATTTACAATTCTTAACTTACTAATGTCTTATGTCCAATTGATTGCCTTGCTACTTTTCTAACTGTGTCTAATACTGGATCTAAACCTTTTTATATTTGAGGGATAAACAATATATGCAATTGACAGAGCTGAATTAGCATGTGAGTTTTAATTTCACAAAGGAGTAATTCAATTTTCCACCCTTTGAATTTCTACACTGCCTTCTGGAACACTTGGTTGTATTTCAAGTATTTATCAGGTTTATTTCCTACAAAGCCCCTTTATCTGACAAATGTATGGATCATCACATTTAATAACCTGGGGCGTACATCATATTTAATATTCCCGTTTCAGCAAAATTGAGGGAATTACGGAATCCTAAATAACAGAAATTTTGGGTTCAAATGTGGTTGTTGTTGTGGCCTGCTGGTGGCTAGCAGAGCTGGCAGCAAAGTCGGACAGTGAGGAGGTTGGGGAGGAACAAGGGCCAGTCCTGGAGGCTGAGGAAGGCTTGGGTGAGGGCTCTGCATCAGAGGCAGAGATGGGGCCAGGGCAGTCTGGCAGTCATCAGCTGCCTTTGGAGTTGGACAGCAGTGAGGCGAGGGGGCAGCTTCCCAGCCTGCACATGCGCAGAGCTGCCAAAAGAAAACAAAAATTACAATATAAGGGTCGACTTGGGAGTAAGGCCACAGGTAGATGGTGAATGACCCCTCCCATATGGATTAAAATAGGAGCAAAAGGGGAGGGGGCTTTTGGAGGAAACAATTCGTTCATTCCAGAAGTGTGAAGATCGGACTGTGCATCTCAGAGACTCTGCGCTGAGTCCTTCCTTGTCAGCACTGCATTTGAAAATATTTACTTGACAGCTCTCCAAGCTAGATAAGGTCAGTGCTCCTAATTACACCCTTGAAAGACTGTTTGCCAGGCCTTTGGCTGAAGGTGAATGCAAGAAATTCACCTTCATTTAATAAAAGGAGTTTTGCCGGGACAAAAAGTCTGCTTAGTGCTTTTTGAAGAAGCCGAGGTGAGAATAGTTGTAAGTCCAGGACCACTTGTATATAAATGTTTTTAAAAGATACATTAAGGAAATAATTAACCCACTCGTGTAATGTTTGGTTTGGGTTATGTTCCTCCAGCTGTCTACAGGGGAAACTCGAAAAATTAGAATATCGTGCAAAAGTTCGTTTATTTCAGTAATGCAACGTAAAAGGTGAAACTAATTTATGAGATAGACTCATTACATGCAAAGCAAGATAGTTCAAGCCGTGATTTGTCATAATTGTGATGATGATGGCTTATAGGCTCATGAAAACCCCAAATCCACAGTCTCAGAAAATCAGAATATTAGAATATTACATATTACATCAATAAAACAAGGATTGTACACAGAACAATATCGAACCTCTGAAAAGTATAAGCATGCATATGTACTCAGTACTTGGTTTGGGCCTCTTTTGCAGCAATTACTGCCTCAATGCAGCATGGCATGGAAGCTATCATCCTGTGGCACTGCTGAGGTGTTATGAAAGACCAGGATGCTTCAATAGAGGCATTTAGCTCTTCTGCATTGTTCGGTCTCATGTCTCTCATCCTTCTCTTCGCAATGCCCCATAGATTCTCTATGGGGTTCAGGTCAGGTGAGTTTGCTAGCCAATCAAGCACAGTAATCCCACTGTCACTGAACCAGGTTTGGGTGCTTTTGGCAGTGTGGACAGGTGCCAAGTCCTGCTGGAAAATGAAGTCAGCTTCCCCATACACCTCATCTGAGGAAGGAAGCATGAAGTGCTCCAAAATCTCTTGGTAGATGGCTGCGTTGACCCTGGACTTAATGAAGCACAGTGGACCAACACCAGCAGATGACATGGCTCCCCAAATCAACACAGATTGTGGAAACTTCACACTGGACTTCAAGCATCTTGCAGTGTGTGCCTCTCCATTCTTCCTCCAGACTCTGGGTCCTTGGTTTCCTAATGAGGTGCAAAAGTTGCTCTCATCAGAAAAGAGGACTTTGGATCACTGAGCAACAGACCAGGTCTGTTTTTCTTTAGCCCAGGTAAGGCGCTTCTGCAATTTGTTGTTCAGGAGCAGCTTGACAAGAGGAATACGGCATTTGAAGCCCATGTCCAGGATCCGTCTGTGTGTGGTGGCTCTTGATGCACTGACTCCAGCCTCAGTCTAGTCCTTGTGAAAGTCCCCAACACTTTTGAATGGCCTTTTCCTGACAATCCTTTCCAGGCTGTAGTCATCCCTGCTGCTTGTGCACCTTTTTCTTCCACATTTTTCCCTTCCACATAACTTTCTATTAATGTGCTTTGATACAGCAATTTGGGAACATCCAACTTCTTTTGCAATTACCTTTTGAGGCTTTCCCTCCTTATGGAGGGTGTCAACGATGGTTTTCTGCACAACTGTCAGGTCAGCAGTCTTTCCCATGATTGTGATTCCTACTGAACCAGACTGAGAGACCATTTAAAGGCTCAGGAACCCTTTGCAGGTGTTATGGCTTAATTAGCTGATTAGAGTGGGACACTTTGAGCCTAGAATACTGAACCTTTTCCCAATATTCTAATTTTCTGAGATTGTAGAGTTGGGGTTTTGATGAGCTGTAAGCCATCATCATCTCAATTATGACACATCACGGCTTGAACTATCTTGCTCTGCATGTAATGAGTCTATCTCATATATTAGGTTCACCTTTTAAGTTGCATTACTGAAATAAATGACCTTTTGCACGATATTCTAATTTTTTTTTTGAGTTTCACCTGTCGTAGTCCCCTCAGATAATGGTGTCCTTCCTACGTGTCTCTCTCTTTTAGCTTTTGAATCCCACCGTTCTAATTCTACAGTTTTGGTTCTTCTCCTCAGCAAAGCCCCAAGACACCTTTCTCCGACCTGGCTGATGATGAGAAGATCTTCGGCAGTGGAGACATCTCACAGCTGGAAGAGAGCCAGGAAAACGCCCTGCTGTCCGAGATCACAGAAGAGGACCTAGAAGTGATCCGTCAACGGGAAGAAGCTCTCCAGCAGATTGAGGTCAGTAACAATCATAAGAAAGACGGACATCTCCAAGCCAATTCAAATTCCGAATAGAGCTGGAAGGAACCTTCGAGGTCTTCTAATGCTTGCTCAAGCTGGAGACCCTACACCGTTTCAGATAAATGGCTGTCCGGTCTCTTCTTAAAAACCTCACGTGATGGAGCATTTAGAACTTCTGGAGGCCAGTTGTTCCACTGATTCTGTCAGAAAATTTCTCCTTTGCTCTAGGTGGCTTCTCTCCTTGATTGGTTTCCATCTGTTGCTTGTTGTCCTTCCTTCTGGTGCTTTGGAGAATAGGTTGACTCCCTCTTCTTTGTGGCAGCCCCTGAGATATTGGAACACTGCTATCATGTCTCCCCTAGCCCTTCTTTTCTCTGGAGTAGCCATACCCAAATCCTGCAATTGTCCTTCATATGTTTTAATCTTTCTTTCTTTCTTTCTTTCTTTCTTTCTTTCTTTCTTTCTTTCTTTCTTTCTTTCTTTCTTTCTTTCTTTCTTCCTTCCTTCCTTCCTTCCTTCCTTCCTTCCTTCCTTCCTTCCTTCCTTCCTTCATTCCTCCCTCCCTCCCTCTTTCTTTCTTTCTTTCTTTCTTTCTTTCCTCCCTCCCTCCTTCTTTCTTTCTTTCTTTCTTTCTTTCTTTCTTTCTTTCTTTCTTTTGTTCTTTCTTTCTTTCTTTCTTTCTTTCCTCCCTCCCTCCCTCCCTCCCTCCCTCCCTCTTTCTTTCTTTCTTTCTTTCTTTCTTTCTTTCTTTCTTTCTTTCTTTCTTTCTTTCTTTCTTTCCTTCCTTCCTCTCTCCCTCCCTCTTTCTTTCTTTCTTTCTTTCTCTTTCTTTCTTTCTTTCTTTCTTTCTTTCTTTCTTTCTGTCTTTCCTTCCTTCCTCCCTCCCTCCCTCTTTCTTTCTTTCTTTCTTTCTTTCTTTCTTTCTTTCTTTCTTTCTTTTTTGTTCTTTCTTTCTTTCTTTCTTTCCTCCTCCCTCCCTCCCTCCCTCTTTCTTTCTTTCTTTCTTTCCTCCCTCCCTCCCTCCCTCCCTCTTTCTTTCTTTCTTTCTTTCTTTCTTTCTTTCTTTCTTTCCTTCCTCTCTCCCTCCCTCTTTCTTTCTTTCTTTCTTTCTTTCTTTCTTTCTTTCTTTCTTTCTTTCTTTCTTTCTTTCTTTCTTTCTTTCTGTCTTTCCTTCCTCCCTCCCTCTTTCTTTCTTTCTTTCTTTCTTTCTTTCTTTCTTTCTTTCTTTCTTTCTTTCTTTCTTTCTTTCTTTCTTTCTTTCTTTCTTTCTTTCTTTCTTTCTTTCTTTCTTTCTTTCTTTCCCCCCCAGGTCTTTATACCTGGGTCATCAGAACCAATATTCCTCAAAAGCTAATCTAGAGCTTCCAATATACTGACTCCAATTTTCCAAAGCAGGATGTGGAGTTCCATCCAATCCCAATTCTCCATGACCCCATGACCTCTGGCGCTTGCCATAAATTACAATAGGAAACTACCAGCTTCACTTTGGCTGCAGGAAGTGCAGACGAGGAGAAGTTGTCAGGCAGCTTTCATGCCTAAAACAGTATTAGAACTCACGGTCTCCTGGTGATCAGCCCAAAGCCATTCAATCATTTTTTTTTTCATGCATAAGACAGGACTAGAACTCACCGTCTCCTGGTGATTGCCTCAATGTTGTGACCTGTCGGCTGCTGGTTCCTTAAGCAGCCAAATCAGAGGAGGAGGAGGAGGAGTTGTGGGAGTCAGGGTCAGCATGAAGGCAATGTGAGAACTCCTAGGTGGAAGAGGGAATGGAGCTGGCAGAGAGAGAGAGAGGCAGAGGCAGAGCCTGGCCCATCCATCAGCCCTCAGAATGAGAGTTAACAGCCCCCAGGTCTGGAGGTGTCTGATGAGGAAGAGGAGGAACAGCTGGGTCCAGTGCCTGACACACAGATGCACAGAAAGCAGAGGAGAGGAGAGCAGTGGAAATCTATGGGCCGGTCCTTAGGACGGAAGAGCCACCAAAGCCCCTCCTAGCTCTGGGAATAAAAGGCAGCGGGTGGAGATGAATAGATACGGCAGACATGTATTTCTCTCCCCTACTGGATAGACTTGTTAGCCTGCGGTGAGAAACTTTTTCCTGGGGCTGCTGGCACTCCTAATAAAGGAATCATTAATTTAAATACGGGGGGGTTTGTCATGTTCAGGGAGCTGGGTCAGAACATTCAAGATCACCCATCCAGCTTTCATGCCTAGGCCATTTTATCATCATTATCCACCAACTCCTCCCAAGCTCATCTTTAAATAGCAAATTAGCTGGAAAAAAAATCCATCGCGGTAGCCTCTGGATCTGGACAGCTTCCTTTTCTTCAGAGCTCTTAATCTGCCCATCTTTAAAAATCAGGCACATCTGTTGCCCCCGTTTCTCCTAACCCTGCAGACACCCAGAGAAAATCTTGCTTCCCCCGGCAGATGTTAAAACTGAGAATGAACTCGGTGGGGGAACTTGCAAATAGAATCGTAAAGCTGGATTACGAGATACAGTCTTGGGTCTCCCTAATTGGATTAAGCTTAATTGCTTCGAGGTGGATCTGGGAATATTCCTAACGCAGCAGGAATTATGATGTTATCAACCCTAGCGGAAGAACGTAAGACGTTCGAACAACTGTCCATGGCCATCGGGTTTCCAAGCAGGGGAGAGACCAAAGCATGATTTAATGTAAACTGCAGCCTTAATTCAACTGATGGGAATTATATGGGGCAATAGATCTCTAATGAAGCTAATTTTACGCTGATGTTTATCTCCTGTGCTTCGAAGGGCATGGAGTGTGTAGAAATATGGCTGAGCGGTTGCAAGGTTTCCCTGATCTCCTGTTCACATGGATGAGGTGTCGTTTCTAGATGACCAACGGAAGTGCTGGGAAAAACTCACCATCCTTACAATAAACCACACAAATGGAGGGGGCCTTTTCCTAAGGGCCCCCAAGTTACCAATAGAAGAAACCGAATAGTGGCTGAAGGGTTTTTTCTCCTTTCATCCAGGGAGACTTGGAATACTGCATCCAATTTTGGCCACCAATAAATAAATAAATATAAATATATACATATATATGTTTTCTTAAGTTTTCACGGGTACTTACATGTATGGCATTCGGCTTTGCTCGGGTATTTTCCCATGTCATAGTAGCTGTGCTTTTAAAGTTATAGCGATGTTTCAGCAGAACATATATATTTGTTTGTTTTCTGAGGTTCTCGCGGGTATTTGTATGTGGATCTTTGGTTATTCGGGTTTTCTCCCGTGTAAGATTGGAAGTATCTAGGCAACGTTTTGATGAAATCTCATGCATCGTCTTCAGGCTTGTGTCTTCTGCTCTGTGCTTCTCTGTGCTTACTCTGAGAAGCACAGAGCAGAAGACACAAGCCTGAAGATGATGAATGAGACTTCATCGAATACAATTCACCATGGAAACAGAAGCCAACAATCAACTTCCCTTCCTAGATGTCTTGGTATACAAAAGATCCGATGGCTCCCTAGGACACACCATCTACCAGAAGAAAACACATACTAACCGCTATCTACATGCACTCTCACACCACCACCCAGCACAGATCAATTCCGTAGCCAAGACACTCATCTCCAGAACAAAATGCTTAGCCGATGAACAACACCAAAAAACCGAACTACACACTCTCACCAACGTACTCACAGCCAATGGATTCCAAAGAAAGAAGATTACCCACCTAATCCAAAAAGAAGCCCCAACCAAAATCCAAGACAGAGAACAAGAAACGGAAAAGCCCTCCTCCCATATATAAAAGGCACTACAGACAAAATTAGCAAGATCCTCCAAAAACACAACATCAAAACAGCATTCTGCACAAACAAAAAAATATCCACCATCCTAAGAAACCCCAAAGACAAAATCGAATTAGAAAACCAAGGAGTATACGAAATCCCTGCACAGCCTGCCCTAACACATACATTGGACAAACTAACAGAAGAATAAGCGCACGCATTGAAGAACATAAGAACTCAATCAAAAAAGAAGAAACGACCTCTTCCCTGGTCCAACACCTCAAAGCCACAGGACATAAAATTGATTTTAAAAATACCAGAACTATCGCCAAAACCGAACACTTCAACAGCAGAATAATCAGAGAAGCCATAGAGATAGAAAAACGCCCACACAGCATGAACAAACGAGATGACACCTCCCGCCTTCCAGCCATTTGGAAACCCGCCCTCATGAACAGACGAGTACCTAACATGAAGAAGGACACTGGACCCACACCCATGAGAGCCACACAAGATGCCACCACCACACTTCCATGTAGAAAACAGACTCCCACCCATTCAGAAAATGAGAAACGACCATGGACCAGAAGCTGCACTGCAGCTGCATCACTACCCACTTCAAACCCCTCTGAGCCATACATGAAGCAAACCAACACCCACTATGAAGATGCAGCAGGACCACGAACTAGAAGCCAAACAGCAAGATCACAACTCTCCAGCTCAAATCCCCCAGCAACTAAAACTAACCTGAGCACAACCAAGCCCCCTCCTGAACAGAACACGCCTCCAACCAATCAGAACACGGCTAACCCCCCAACCAATCAGAACACAGCCAAACCCCTACCAATGAGAACACACCCCACCCAATCAGAACACAGCCAAGCCCCCACCCAATCAAGTTCCACCCCCACTGGCAGTTAAAAGGAGGAAGCAGCTGCAATCTCCATTACTCTGAGAAGCACAGAGCTGGAGACAGAAGCCTGAAGATGATGAATGAGACTTCATCGAAACGTTGCCTAGATACTTCAAATCTTACGCGGGAGAAAACCCGAACAACCAAAGATCTACATATACATATATATATATACATATATATATATATGTTGAGACTCTGGGAAGAGTGCAGAGAAGCACAACAGAGAGGATTAGGGGATGGGAGGATAAAATGTATGAAGAAAGTGTAGAGTTGTCATTGCAGGAATGTTCCAATCTCGAATGGCAAACCTCAGATAAAGAATGTTTCCAAGCAAATACAACTCAGGTAAACAAAGTCACTAATCTAAAGGAGGATTAGAGAGAGGAAGTAAACATATGTTAGACTTTAAATAGAGATAATTAATTTCTGTGCTAAACAGTCACGAAAGTTAAGCAGTAACCAAAGTTAACCAGTGATGGAGGATAATTAAAAATGTGTATAAATGCAAGACTAGACCCCAATAAAGATCATCATGATTCAGTTGTTCATGATCAAACGACTCGACTGCCTCGTCATTACAACAGAAAGGTTGCAGGAATTGGGTCTAATGAAGAGAAGGACTGGGGTACTTTTCTATCCTCTCAGCTGATTGGCGCTGCAGGTCTCAGCTGGTATGAGGAAAGCTGCAAGCGGGCATTAGGCAAAGCACGCCCATCAAGCCATGCCCACCGAACAGGTGGTAAACAATTGGAATCCCACCACTGACTAGGGGTGACAAGGCAGCAGACCTCCAATATTTAAGTAAGGGGCGTGCACAATGGTGCCTCTACCGCCCCTGTCCTATTGTCCCCATTTATTCGTACCTATTTCCTGTGTTCTTACTCATGTTTATACTTATACCTATTATCTTGTAAGCAACTGACACATCAAAATAAAGGAAGAAAAAAAATATATAAATACATTTCAGTGGTTGCCACAAAGAAGAGGGAGTCCAATTTATTCTCCAGAGCACCAGAAGGCAGGACAAGAATCAATGGGTGGAAACTAATCAAGGAGAGAAGCAACAAGAAATTTACCGACAGTTAGAACAATCAACCAGTGGAACACCTTGCCACCAGAAGTTGTGGGTGCTCCAACATTGGAGGCTTTTAAGAAGGGACCGGACAGCCATTTCTCTTGCATGGGATAGCATCTTCTGCTTGACCAGGGGGTTGGACTAAAAGACCTTCAAGGTCCCTTCTATCTCTGTTATTCTGTTATAAGAATGATATGGTAGACACAGAGGGCAGCTGCTGAATGCCAGCGAAGGACACGGTTCTTTTGAAGGGATGCAGGAAAATGCTGTATTTGTCCTCACATTTATTCCAAGTTTGACTTCTTTCCAAAGGGCTGCATGAGGCTACAACAGAAAAATCTAGTTATTTTTTTTTTCATTCCGCAGAGAGGCAAAGTGTCTTTTGCATGTGCTCTGAGGAGTTTCACAGCCAGTAAAGTACAGTCTTGTTTTGTGTGTGTGTGTGTGTGTGTGTGTGTGTGTGTGTGTGTAGATAGAGAGAAGGAGGGAGGGAGGGAGAGAGGTAGGGTGGCCTAGAGGTGGAGCTCTCTCCTAACAATCAGGAGGCTGTGAGTTCGATTCTAAGTAGAGGCAGGTATTTCCCTCTCTAGGCACAGTGAGAGTATATCTGCTGACTATAATTCTGCATTGGTGACAGGAAGGGCATCCGGTCAGTAAACACTCAATTCAGTTGCCCAGATTTCAACCTGCAAGGGATTATGGGGTCATTAAAAGGAGATGTGTGTGTGTGTGTGTTTATATGTGTATGTACACATATGCACATATGTATATATGTATATGTATATGTATGTATATGTGTGTATATATGTATATATATGTATGTGTGTGTGTGTGTGTGTGTGTGTGTGTGTGTGTTGTATGTATATATATATATATATATATATATATATATATATATATATATATATATATATATATATTTGTTTTCTGAGGTTCTCAGGTATTTATATGTAGATCTTTGGTTGTTCGGGTTTTCTCCCGCGAAGATTTGAAGTATCTAGGCAACGCTTTCGTGAAGTCTCATTCATCATCTTCAGGCTTCTGTCTCCAGCTCTGTGCTTCTCAAAGATCTCCTCACACTCCACCTCAAACTCAGCAACAAGATTCACCCTCTACTTTGGGACAAATCAAACAACTCGCTGTCTGGAGAGCCGAAACACAGACCATCCTCAAGACAGACACACAGACCAACAAACTCAGGAAACTACAACAATGCCAGAAACCAACTCTTCCCCCCACAGCCACACATGAAACAAACAGTGCACAACATCTCAGACAAGATCCTCACTGAAGCTGAAACCAAGATCCTCTCAAAAGGATTCAACTTTGCTGTCGCTCCCAAACACATCCCCACAGAAACCATCATATGTGGAGTTGAAACCAGCCTGACCAAAACCAACCCTGATGATGCTAACAAAATCAGACTCAAATCACCAACATCCTCTGCACTAGCAAACCACCCAAAAGCAACTTATCCAAAGAAGAACAAACTGCACTACTTAACCTGAAAGAAGACACCAGCATAATAATCCTACCAGCAGACAAGGGCAATGCGACAGTGGTAATGAACACATCTGACTACCAAACCAAGCTAACCAACCTACTCCAAGACCCCACATACAAACCCCTAAAGACAGACCCCACCACCTACCTAGAAAAACTACCAAATCCAAAATAAAAGCCTCCCCATCAGTGAAGAAATCCAGCAAGGAATCATACCCAGAGAAAAATCATCCAGATGCCCCAAGCTTTATGGTCTCCCCAAAATACACAAAGAAGGAACCCCACTCAGACCAATAGTCAGCTCCATAGGCTCACCTCTACAAAACCTGGCCAAATTTCTTGCCAAACAACTACAACCCTATGCAGAATCCATCAACTCACACGTAAGAAACTCATTCCAGTTCATCGAGATCATAAAGAAACAAAACTTACAACCTAGCGACCTACTAGTAAGCTTCGATGTCACATCCCTCTTCACCCAAGTGCTAATAAAAGAAGCCTTGACAGCCATCCAAAACAAATACAACCCCCCAAGCACATCCTAGATCTAACCAACCACTGCCTATCCAATACTTACTTCACCTACAATGGACAAAAATACAAACAAATAGAAGGAGCACCTATGGGATCACCCTCTCACCTGTCATCGCAAACCTCTACATGGAACACTTTGAAACACAAGCTCTAGAAAAATACGACCACAAACCCAAACTCTGGCTCAGATACGTAGATGACACCTTCATAATCTGGCCACACGGGAAAGAAAAACTGAACAACTTCCTCACATACCTCAACAGTCTACACCCCAAAATACAATTCACCATGGAAACAGAAGCCAACAATCAACTTCCCTTCCTAGATGTCTTGGTATACAAAGATCCGATGGCTCCCTAGGACACACCATCTACCAGAAGAAAACACATACTAACCGCTATCTACATGCACTCTCACACCACCACCCAGCACAGATCAATTCCGTAGCCAAGACACTCATCTCCAGAACAAAATGCTTAGCTGATGAACAACACCAAAAACCGAACTACACACTCACCAACGTACTCACAGCCAATGGATTCCAAAGAAAGAAGATTACCCACCTAATCCAAAAAGAAGCCCCAACCAAAATCCAAGACAGAGAACAAGAAAACGGAAAAGCCCTCCTCCCATATATAAAAGGCACTACAGACAAAATTAGCAAGATCCTCCAAAAACACAACATCAAAACAGCATTCTGCACAAACAAAAAAAATATCCACCATCCTAAGAAACCCCAAAGACAAAATCGAATTAGAAAACCAAGGAGTATACGAAATCCCTGCACAGCCTGCCCTAACACATACATTGGACAAACTAACAGAAGAATAAGCGCACGCATTGAAGAACATAAGAACTCAATCAAAAAGAAGAAACGACCTCTTCCCTGGTCCAACACCTCAAAGCCACAGGACATAAAATTGATTTTAAAAATACCAGAACTATCGCCAAAACCGAACACTTCAACAGCAGAATAATCAGAGAAGCCATAGAGATAGAAAACGCCCACACAGCATGAACAAACGAGATGACACCTCCCGCCTTCCAGCCATTTGGAAACCCGCCTCATGAACAGACGAGTACCTAACATGAAGAAGGACACTGGACCCACACCCATGAGAGCCACACAAGATGCCACCACCACACTTCCATGTAGAAAACAGACTCCCACCCATTCAGAAAATGAGAAACGACCATGGACCAGAAGCTGCACTGCAGCTGCATCACTACCCACTTCAAACCCCTCTGAGCCATACATGAAGCAAACCAACACCCACTATGAAGATGCAGCAGGACCACGAACCAGAAGCCAAACAGCAAGATCACAACTCTCCAGCTCAAATCCCCCAGCAACTAAAACTAACCTGAGCACAACCAAGCCCCCTCCTGAACAGAACACGCTCCAACCAATCAGAACACGGCTAACCCCCAACCAATCAGAACACAGCCAAACCCCTACCAATGAGAACACACCCCACCCAATCAGAACACAGCCAAGCCCCCACCCAATCAAGTTCCACCCCACTGGCAGTTAAAAGGAGGAAGCAGCTGCAATCTCCATTACTCTGAGAAGCACAGAGCTGGAGACAGAAGCCTGAAGATGATGAATGAGACTTCATCGAAACGTTGCCTAGATACTTCAAATCTTACGCGGGAGAAAACCCGAACAACCAAAGATCTACATATATATATATATATATATATATTTGTTTTCTTAAGTTTTCATGGGTATTTATATGTATGGTATTCAGCTTTGTTCGGGTATTTTCCCACGTCATTATAGTTGTGCTTTTAAAGTTGTAGCAACGTTTCGGCAGAATCTCATCTGCCATCATCAGGCTTCTGTATTGTGTTCGTCTGTGAGTCAGACTTTCACAGGGAGAATGGTGATGGTATCAAGTGTTGTTTTGGGTCCAGTGTTGGTTTTCATAGCTGGGACTCGTTTGTTGGTAAGGGCTAGTTTCCAGATGTCTGGTAGGTGGGAGGCATCGTCCCGTCTATTTATGTACAACAACATATGACATCATCACCATTCTCCCTCACCAGACTCAATCCCAAACCCATCCCATAGACGAAAGACAGCCACCATCCAGAAACCAGACCATGGCTGCATCACCAGCTGCCACACACCCTGACCCCCAAACCAAGCAAACGGATACATGCCATGAACACATATCCAGGCCTCAAACTCGGAGCCAAACCAAAACCTGGATTGTCACATCACAGCCACCCACTCAGGATATCACATCACAGAACTCAGGAGGTTACACCACAAAACCTCAGGAAGTTACAACACAGCCAACGACCCAGGAGATTACAGCACAAGACCCAGGATGTCACAACAATAGAACTCAGAAGGTCATCACACAGCCCATGACCCAGGTCATTACGACCCAGGAGATTACAGCACAAGAGCCAGGATGTCAAAACAATAGAACTCAGAAGGTCATTACATAGCCCATGACCCAGGTCGTTACAACAAAGGAGGCTGATAGACACACAGCCAATACCTCAGCCACACATGTTCTTACAAAAAAGCCAGCCAATCTGCAAACATCAACTCCATCAACCAATCAAGAAATGACAACACAGCCAACCTCCCCACCAGTATATATAGGGAGATGGCAGCTCCGATCACTCTTTGCTCGCACAAGCACGAAGCCAAAAGCATCAGCCCGAAGATGGCGAGTGGGACCTCGTCGAAACGTTGCCAAGATGCTCTCAATATTACATGGGAAAAGACCCGAACACGCCAAGACCTTCATATATGTGTGTGTGTATGTGTGTGTGTATACTGTATGTATGTATAATGTATTATATATTATGTTTTATCAAAAGGAATAAAATGCAAAGCAAAGAAAACAGAAAAAAACATACATCCAACAACAACAGTAACAACAACAAAAAATGGGTACAAAAAAAGGCGGGGAAATGAGCCAAGTCTAACACTCCACATAGAAAAATAAAATAAAAATAAAAATCCACCCTAGCTGGATGCTGGAAAGAAAATCAAATAAAGATGATAAATTCTCCTCCCCTTACATAATGGGTCTACAGATAATTATAAGTTTGCTCATCCTTATGTAATGTGAAAAATGTATAAACAAATATTCCTCATGTTGTTCAGAAACAAATATTTATAATAATCAAATCTGCCCAACATCTAATCATAATATAAAGTACAATCATGTAAACAGCTGAATCAATACTCTGTCATCCAAAGAGTTATCTCTTGAATCCCAAATCTTGAAAAAATGATGAATCTTATCTGTAATGTAGGTATTAGATGCCTTCTGAAAAAGACAGAAACAACAAAAGTCATTACACCAATCCACCCCCTTCGAGTTAATCCCAGATTATACGAACAAATTGAAATCCAAATATTTCAGAAGTTGTGGATGTAGGGTTAAACAAGGAGAAAGGAAGGACTAATGCAAACATATAATGTCAGTCCATTATCTGTCCAGGTAGATCCAGTTCATGGTTATAAGAAATAAGTAAGAAGTATTTTTGGTAATGACCTGCTGGATTTCTCCATCATACCAATAAAAGTGGATATTTGTAGGTGGGGCTTGAACTGCAAGGTCCTTGGTGCTCCCTGAGCTTGGTTGTTTTCTTACTGACTTTTCATTACCAAGCTTGGTAACGTCATCAATGCTAGTTGGGTTCTCAATATCCCTCACTCTGTATGTTTGTTCAAAGCCATATTTCATTAAACTGTGCAATGAGACACATTGGTTCAGCTCAACCCATTCCCAGAGCTCAAAGTCGCTGTCATGCCCCTGTTGGAGTCTGATTTTGAGGGAGAGGAAGAACAGCTGACAGGGAGTGGGAGTGTGGCTCTGGAAGTTGTGAAGGAGGCTGGAGAAGGGCACAGGCCGGCTGGGCAGTCAGAGAAAGACCCAGGCTCATCCCCTCTTCATCCTAGGGCACGCAGGGAGGAGTGGATAAGGGAGAAAAGCGAATGGTGTGGTCTATGGGGGAGGAAAGGGCCTTGATCCCCTTCATGGGCTGCAGCTGTGAGGACTGTTTAAAAGGACAAACTGCACATGGCCCAGTGCTGGAAGCAAAGTGTGAAAATATTTCTAGTTTGTCAGTTCTCTGATTTCTGGCATCCTTCCCAGTGTGTGTATTTTGATATCTGTGGACATCTTCAAGCCCTTATCCTGCCTTGTCTCATTAGTTGCTTTAGTGTGGTTTGTGTTGTTTTTCTATTTATAATTTATATATATATTGAATTTGAACAGAAGTTCTTTCTTTTCGCAACTGTTTGTGGGGGAGTTTTTTCTCCAGTCAATGATAATTGGAACTTTAAAGCCAAGTTGAAGGAATTAAAGGGACTTCACCTGTTTTTGGAGATGTTGTTGCTTTTGTATCCCACCCTGGGTCATCACAGTCACTTAATGGTGAGATGAGTTTGATGGTGAGATGAGCATGCATGTAAATTTAATATATAAAAAACTATATTGTTTAGTGGGTTGTGCAAAACCAGACCATCTCTTTGGCCTGCAACACGACTGCTGTCAACAAAAGTGGAAAAGTTTTTGAGGCAGCAGAATTGACCACTACAAAGGAACAACGTTGCTGAGAATCATAACATTGGGCGGTTAAATGGTATCTCCTTCTGGGAGAGGTGGGCTGCTGCCGGTTCTAGCAAACCGTTAGTTAAAATTCTGCACAGTTTGGTGAACTGGCAAATCCCACAACAGGCTGGCCCCTGCTCATTTTTCAGGTCATTTTTGGGCCAAAAATGACCCCGAAATGGCCTTAAAACAGCCAGAAAATAGTCCAAAATGGCCTTAAAACATCCTTAAAATGGCTGGAAAGTGGCCAGAAAAACTGTTTGAAATTGGCCTAAAAAACCAGCCTGAAAACGGCCCAAAAATGGGCTGAAAATGGCCCGAAAAACAGGTCAAAAATGGGTGGGGGGGGTGGAACCAGCCAGTGGTGGGATTAGTACTAACCGGCTGAATCCTACTTCTGCCTTTGAGGCGAGTGGCTGGGAGGTGGGGCTGGGTGTGATGAGTGACAGCACCCAGTCACATGCCCACCCAGCCATGCCCACCCAGCCAGTCCATAGGGCAGAGAATTGTTTGTTAAAAAAATTTGAAGCCCACCACTGAGTAAGATACTGGGAGAAACTAGGTAACATCATCAGTGCTAAAAGGGAGTGGGGTTTGCAGAGTGGAAGAGGAGGACTGTGGAATCCTTGGTGCTGTCAGAGTTTGGTGGATTTTCTTGCAGATGTTTCATGACCCAATTAGGTAATATCATTAATACTAGAAGGGAGTGGAGGGAGAAAGAGGAGATGCGGTCCCAAGCCTGGAAAAAGTAACTTACTGTTTCCTCTATTTCATAATTTTAATTACTCATTCAGAAGTGTAACTTTGGTCCCAGCCCTTGAGTAGTTATGTTCCTGCAGCCACGAAGTGCAAATGGTTCAATAAGTGTAGACTGTCCTCTTGCAGAGCAGAACTGATACCCTCACATCTAAAATGAAAAGAGAACCTGGGAGGAACAGGTCTTGGTGGTACGGTATGCATGTGAGTTTAATATAACACCACAAAATATAACTCCTCATCACCACCAACTAATTAGTGGTGGTATGCCACCGGTTTGGACCAGTTGTACCGAACTGGTCGTAAAAATATCCAATGATCAGCTGAGAGGAGGAAAAAAACACTTTACCATCAACTAATTAGTGGTGATATGCTACCGGTTTGGACCGGTTGTACCGAACCGGTCGTAAAAAAAATCCAATGATCAGCTGAGAGGAGGAAAAAAACACTTTGACCATCAGCGGAGAGGAAAAAGAAGAGAAAAGTGCACGATCAGCTGTCATACCCACCCCTGCGCTTTTCTCTTCTTTATCCTCTCCGCTGATTGGCGCTGCAGTGGGGAAAGTTGCATGCCACTTTGGGCAAAGCATGCCCACCAAGCCATGCGCATCAAGCCATGTCCACTGAACCGGCGGTAAAACAATTTGAATCCCACCACTGCCTTGGGGTATCAGAAGCTCACAAGTGGCTTAATGCGACTTTGAGAAACAAAGGAAGGGACAACATGAAAGCAACATTTTGTAGAGAGAAAAAAAAAAATCTGGTTCAATCTGTTCCTCGCACCAAGAATTTCCTCAGGATAATAAGGAGCTGAGATTGGGACAGTGTTGTAGTTCGCTGGCAGTCAGTGCAGACAGCAGAGGTATCAGACAGTGAGGACAAAAGAGAACCAGTCATGGAGTCTGTGGAGGACTTGGATGAGGGCTCTGCATCCGATGCAGGGATGGGGCCAGGACTATCTGAGAGTGGGATGCTGCCTTCGGAGCCTTTGGAGTCTGGCAGCAGTGAAGCAGAGGACCCTGGGGAGCCTGTTCTGAGTGTGTGTGTGTGTGTGTGTGTGCAGAGCTGCTAGAAGGTGGTGCAGCTAAAGCAGAAGGGGCGACTTGGGAGTAAGGCTGGAAGGTGATTGCCCCTCCCATCAGGGATAAAAGTCAGTCCTTGGTGACGTGCTCTTTGCAGGAAGCAAAGAAGTTCATTAGATTCTGATTCCTCTTTGAAGCCCTGCGAAATCTGGTGTGTCTTTGCTAGAACTTCTGTCGGTTTATATTCTAGTAATTGGACTTTTGGTTCTTGGCAGCCTTCTACAACCCTCAAAGGCACGAGCCTATTTCAGAGAATTGTGTCTAATGAGTTTTGGCTGGGAATGCAACAAATTCCCAGCGTCTCATTAAAAAAAGGTTTGATTTTACAGTCGGTTTGTGTTTCCTTGGATGAAGCCTGGGTCAGAACACACAGCCCATAAAATGGACAGAGTTTACAACCCTACTGGTGGCACAATCGTGCAGGGAAATCTATTTGAGGTCATTTGGGCGGCTTTCTAATAATCACCGTACACAATAGCCTCCTTCCCTGAAGATCTATAACATCGGATTTGCGTACTCAAACCTAAGCCCTCTTTGGAAGTGAAGGAGAAAGGTTCTCCTTCTCTCACATCCCGTCGTTTCATTGGCATCGGTTGTAGTTCAGAGTTGTAATCTCCTCTCTGGATCCTGCCAAGCTCTTGAAAACTCTCTTAAGTGTTTCCCAGGCCTGAGAACGGACTTGAGCAGAAGGCTGGAATCCCACGCAGTGTTGAAAAGGCCTGGATGACTCAAGGGAGAGAGGAAAATGAGGAGTTTTCCCCTGAGGAGAATGTCAGTCAAAGGTTTTTGTTTTGTTTTTTCCAAGTGGTGCTTAACTTAACCAAGAGAAGAGAGTGTTTGTAGTTCGGGGTTGTTGAACCGTGGGGTGCTTGGTGCTCTCTGAGCTTGGTGGAAGGAAGTGGGGTTGGGGGGGAAGAGAGAGGTAGATAGGTAGGTAGGTAGGTAGGTATGGAGGTAGGTATGGAGAGAGGAGGAGGGAGGGGAGGAGCAGGAGGAGGAGTTGGAGGTCCTTGATGCTCTCTGAGCTTGGTGGTATTTTTTCAAGTGCTTCATTAACCAACTAAGTGATGTCATCAGTGATCTTCCTTCCTTCCTTCCTTCCTTCCTTCCTTCCTTCCTTCCTTCCTTCCTTCCTTCCTTCCTTCCTTCCTTCCTTCCTTCCTTCCTTCCTTCCTCTTGGTGCTCTTTGAGCTTTGACAGCTTGCTTGCAGATGTTTCAACGGGTTTGTTAAAAACAGATCATGCCAAACCAATCTTATTTCATTCTTCAGCATAGTGACTAGATAAATAGACCAGCGAAATCCTGTGGACATAATATATTTAGATTTCAGCAAGGCATTTGACAAAGTAGACCACAACCTACTTCTTAGTAAGCCAGAAAAAGGTGGAATAAATAGCACCACCACTAGATGGACTCGCAACTGGCTGGCAAACTGTACTCAACGAGTAGTCCTTGATGGGTCTAAGTCTACATGGAGAGAAGTAAGCAGTGGGGTGCCACAAGGTTCCGTCTTAGATCCAGTACTCTTCAATATCTTCATTAACAACTTAGATGAGGGAATAGAAGGGGAACTTACCAAATTTGCAGATGATACTAAGCTGGCAGGAATAGCTAACACCCAAGAAGATAGGCTCAAGATCCAGATGGATCTTGACAGACTAGAACCCTGGACCGTATCTAACAAAATGAAATTCAATATAGAGAAAAGTAAAGTCCTACACTTAGGCAAGAAAAACCAAAAGTACACATATAGACTGGGTGAAACCAGGCTCAATAGCAGTAACTGTGAGAGGGATCTTGGAGTCTTAGTGGACAACCAGCTAAATATGAGCAAGCAGTGTGCAGCAGCCACCAAAAAAGCTAATGCAATCTTAAGTTGTATTAACAGAGGGATACATTCAAGATCAAGGGAAGTACTAATACCACTCTGTAAAGCCTTAGTAAGACCACACCTAGAGTACTGCATCCAGGTTTGGTCACCACATTATAAAAAAGATGTGAGATTCTAAAAAAAGTACAGAAAAGAGCAACCAGGATGATTAGGGGACTGGAGGCTAAAACATACAATGAACAGTTGCAGGAACTGGGCCTGGCTAGTCTAGTAAAGAGAAGGACCAGAGGAGACATGATAGTGGTCTTCCAATATTTGAGGGCTGCCCCAGAAAGGAAAGGTTCAAGCTATTCTCCAAGGCACCTGAAGGCCAGATAAGGAATAATGGATGGAAACTGAACAAGGAGAAATTCAACCTGGAAATAAGGAGAAACTTTCTGACAGTGAGAACAATCAACCCATGGAACAGAAGTTGCCCTCGGAAGTTGTGGGAGCTTCATCACTTGAGGCTTTCAAGAAGAGATTGGACTGCCATTTGTCAGAAGTGGTGTAGGGTCTCCCGCTTGGGCAGGGGGTTGGACTAGATGACCTACAAGGCCCCTTCCAACTCTGACTACTATCTGTTATCCGTTACACTTCCAACATTTAGCTGATAAATTTTCATACACCTTCGCTAGTCTCGCTGGTGGTAGATGCCATCTATAAAACGTTTTTTATGATTCTATGGTTTCGTAATATGGCTCCATCTTCTGATGTTTAGGGTCTGAAGACACTTCAGAAATGGATTTAGAATCATATCTCTGGACTTTAACTCATTCTTGACACGTATCTCCAACTCCACCCACTGTTAAAAGTTCAAAAAAAAAAACCTCAAGAGGTCCTTTTCTATCAAATTTAGCTTCCAAGGAAACAGATATGTGCCCCTCACCAACCCCCTCTGAAAATATAGACATCTCCAAAGATCTCACATTTTTTTTCCCCTCTTGACTAACCAGAAGAGTTGGAACAGCCTGCCTGCCTAGCTTCCAATATTTCTTCATGACCTCAAATATCTTCCTGACTTGCTGACGAGTTGTGAACATATCTAAGGAACAACAACAGTCTGTTGGGGTGAAAGCAGCAGGTCTTCCTGAAGAGTCTTTGGATGTCGTCGTTGGTCGCTCAAACGCTTAATGTGACATATTGTTCTCAAGCAAGAGAAAATAGAATCTCTCAGGGAATTTGCCAGTATTTACCAAGGACTACGTTTTCATTCATTTTCCTATCCTTTTTTTTGGGGGGGAGAATGACTCCCTAGAGGGGGCGAAAAATGTTACGTTGTCAATATCTGAACTTTGCCAAGGAAACCAGGCTTCCCTGATATTTTAGAACAGGACTCGCTGAACTTGGCAACTTTACAGGTTAAGATTAACAGAGTTGGAAGGGACCTTGTAGGTCATCTCGTCCAGCGGTTGCCAGAAAATTTTGGTGGGCCACAGAGAAATCTCAGCCCCAAAGCAACCCCCCCAAAGCAATTAATCCAGGCTGTGCAGAAACACAAGGCTGCGCTGCCCACATGGCCTGCGGGAACCCTCCCCGCCCAGTCACTCCTTACCCCACAACTTGTCTGCTAAGTTGCTATTTTTCCTTTTTCCGACCATCATCTGTTCTACTGTGCCGGGAGATTTAGATTAGCTAGGAAGCAGGAAATGGTTGGATTTCTTGCTTTCTAGCTAAGCACAGCCGGACCTCCCTTAGGACTGAAGGTTTGCTTGCAAGCAAATTCAGTGCAGACTCACGGCAAGCAGATTTGAGAGACTGAGCTAGCCGATGGCGGATAGATAGATCACTGAATGATTCTGTGAGCAACTCAATCTGCCTGCCTGCTTTGCCTGATTTGGGGTAAAAGTTGCTCTTTTTTAAAATGAAAAAAATTCAATGTTTACATGCATGGTGTGTTGTGAGTTAATTTTGTGAGTTTGCTTGCAAGCAAATTTCAGGTGACAGACTGAGCTAGCCAATGGCAGATAGATAGATTTCTGAATGAATCTGTGATTCTGTGCGCAACTCAATCTCCCTGCCTGCTTTGCCTGATTTTGGGTAAAAGTTGCTCTTTTTTAAAATAAAAAAATTCAGTATTTATATAAATAAGTATAATATTTACATACAAGCCATGCCCAGTGACATGACCACCAAACCACACCACAAATGAGGCCATGCCCACAGAACCAGTTAGTGGTCCCTGGGATCTAAAATTATGAGTTTGGTGGTCCCTGAGGTCCAAAAAGTTGGCACCCCCTGACCTAGTCCAACCCCCAGCCCAAGCAGGGCACCCTACACTAGATAACTAGATAAATAACAATCCAGTCTCTTCTTGAAAACATCCAGGGATGAAGCTCCCACAAGTTCTGAAGGCGACTTCTGTTCCACAGGTTGATTGTTCTCACTGTCAGAAAATTTCTCCTTCATCTTTAAAAAATGGGAGACAATGGTATGACCCAGTCCAGTCCTTCATTCCTTTATTCGCTTTGATTCTTAAGCTTTGAAAATAGCATCTCATTTGCAGGTGAGCGACGTAGGTATTCAAAGATGTTAGAGAGGGCAACATGCATTAAAAGTCTCCCTGCAATCTTCGCTCACGAGACTTAGATTGGTGGTGAATTCCAAATGCCTAGTTTTTCTTGCAAGTTATATCTATTTTCGGCTGTCTCTGTCGCTGCTTTAATGAGAAGGATGAGACTGGAATAGAGAAGCCGAGACAACTGGGTGTGATATTACAAGCAATGGAAAGCAAGGTTGCAGCCCACAATACCTTGCCTTGCTATGAATAGCTCCGGCGAGTCAAATGAACAGAGATTGCATTTAATTTGTCCTGAATTCTTTCAGGTTCGGGAACCACGTGTTCATAATAAAAAAAAGGACCATGTTCTTTATTTAAAGCATTTGGAGAGAACGGAGTCCGTTAGAACATAATTGGCAATTGCGAGACAGATTTTGTTGAAGGTGTTTCACAAAGAGCGTTTCACACAAGAATCCCACTTTTAAAAGCATTGATCACTGGCAAATTTTAAATCCATGGCACCTGCAGGATGTATAACCTCTAAGCTCCCGTCCAACTTATTATTCTGTCATTCCTACAGATACATTGGGTTAGAGAGCCATTGCCTCTAGGTTTGCCTTGCCAGGTGGAAGCTTCTGCCTGGCCTTTGTGGACAGAAACTATAGAGGGTCAGCTCCGGTTAGTACTTCCAAGAAGACCACTGGAAAGCATTTGTCATATTGTCCAAAAGAAAGCTTCATAGCCATTTCCACGGTGCCATATGTCAACCTTTGAAGAAGACTTCCCCTATTCCTTCAAATATTTTAAAAAAAAATGGTTGCTGGAATTGGGTATGTCAAGTTTAATGAGAAGAATGACCAGGGGTGACATGTTAGCAGTGTTCCAGTATCTGAGGGGCTGCCCCAAAGAAGAGGGAGTCAAGCTATTCTCCAAAGCACCTGAAGGCAGGACAAGAAGCAACGGGTGGAAACTGATCAAGGAGAGAAGCAACCTAGAACTACGTAGAAATTTCATAACGGTGAGGACAATTAACCAGTGGAACAGCTTGCCACCAGAAGTTGTGGGTGCTCCAACACTGGAGGTTTTTAAGAAGAGACTGGACAGCCACCTGTCTGGAATGATATAGACTCTCTGGCTTGAGCAGGGGGTTGGACTAGAAGACCTCCAAGGCCCCTTCCAGTTCTTTCCTGTATTTATGTACTTCTTCTTGCTGCTTTTTGCATATTTGGGCGAGAAAATTAGTAATGTTCACTCAATAAAGAAAAAGAAAACACTGGGTTGTTATATTTAAGTTTGTCCATCGATTTTAGTGGGAAATCTGCCGAGAAATCCGATTTATGTTGACCCAGGAAAAGGCCCACCGGGACTTAATTACTAGCAATCATGAAACAAATTTAACAGCCTTGCCCCAAAATAGAGTTCATGATGGCTTGGAGTAAAATATTGACGAAATAAAAAGGCAATAACTAAACTTGAGCACTCAAAGCTAAAATTCGAAGCTTGTATGATACTGTGTGTTGTTTTTTTTTAAAAACGAAAATACCGCCACTGACTACCTATTAATTTTGTTTCCCAGTTTCACTGACTCTTAATGGACTTTGTAGGTAGTAATGGTTTGGGAGTTAGAGACGAGAAGGCACACACCTTTTCAGGCATAAAGCTGAAAACATTTTATTTCATTTTTTTCCCCATCCTTTTATTAGGATGATGTTGCCTATTAATACTGAAAAGAGTTTTCACGTAGAGCGGAGAACAATAGAGTTGGAAGGTACCTTCGAGGTCTTCTAGTCCAACCCCCTGCATGAGCAGCAGGAGGTAATCCTCACATTACAGTTGAGCCCAACCTTCCTGCGGCTAAGCGAGACATTAGTAAAATGAATTTTGCTCCCTCTTACGACTTACCTTGCCGCCGTCGTTAAGTGAACCCGTGCAATTGTTAAGTTAGTAAGTGAATCTGGCTGCCCGGTTGGACTTCGTGGGTCAGGAAGTCACAAAAAGGGGAAATCCCATGACCCTGGGATACGGCAACCATCGTAAATATGAGTCAGTTGTGCCAAGCGCCTGGATTTCGATCGCATGACCGTGGGGATACTACTACAGTCGTAAGGGTGAAAAAAAAATGGTCATAAGCAGAGGAGGGATTCAGCCGATTCAGACCGGTTGAGGGGAACCGGATGTTAAATTTACATCTGGTTCGCCAAGCCGGTAGTGGAATCGACTGACTGGCCTCGCCCACCCTTCCCCTCCCCTCCCAGGAGTCTCCACACGGCCTGTTTTGGATGCAAGGAAGTGCAGGGTCTGCGCGGAGGCTCTGGGAGGGCGAGAAAAGGGCCTTCCAGACGTTTGGGAACTGTTTGTTTCCAGCTTCTGGAGGGCCTCCAGAGCCCGGGGGAGGCTGTTTTCGCTCTCCCAGAGATCTGAGGAAGCCTCCGGACCCTGGGGAAGGCAAAAAAATGCCCCTCCCGGATGTTCTGGCAGGCCACGCCCATCATGGCCACACCCACCCAGCAACCGGGCAGCCAACCGGTTGCTGGGATTTTTGAATCCCACCCCCTGGTCATACGTCGCCTTTTCCAGTACTGTTATAACATTGAACCTCACTAAACCAATGTTGTAAATCGAGGACTCCCCGTACCATTTCAGCCAGGCGGCTCTCCAGTGTCTTCTGGAAAGCCTCCAGTGATAGAGCACCCACAGCTTCTGGAGGCAAGTTGTTCCACTGATGGGATTGTTATCGCCGTTAGGATGTTTCTCCTGAAGTCCAGGTTGACGAGTTTCCATCCGTTGCTTCTCGTCCTGCCCTCAGGTGCTTTGGAGAATAGCTTGACTCCCTCTTCTTTGGGGCAGCCCTCAAATACTGGAATGTTGCTATCCTGACATTCCTACTCCTTCTTTTTCATTAAACTAGATATACCCAGTTTCTAAAACTGTTTTTCATATCCCTAATCATCACTTCCCTAATCATCTTCATTGCTCTTCTCTGCACTCTTTCTAGGTTGGTGTTCTCCTTGATCAGTTTCCATCTATTGTTTCTTTTCCTGCCTTCTGGTGAAATAAATTGTTCCCCTCTTCTTAGTGGAATACTGGAAGACTGCTGTCATGTCAACCCCTAATCCTCCTTTTCATCAAACTAGACGTACCCAAATTTTACAACCGTTTTTTCATATCTTTTAGCCTCCCGTTCCTTTCCTTTCTAGGTTGGCGTTCTCCTTGATTCCATCCATTGCCCCTCGTCCTGCCTTCAGGTGCTTTGGAGAATCCTCTCAGTGACAGCCACTCAAATATTAGGAGAATGCTATCATGTTCCTTCTCTTCCTTACATAAGAGATACCTGGTTCTGTTATCCGTTTATTGTATAGTTTAGCCTTCAGTCTCCTAATCATCTTCGTTGCTCTTCTCTGCACTCTTTCTAGGTGGCGTCTCTCGTTTAGTTTCCATCCATGGTTTCTTGTCCTGCTTTCAGATGTTTTGGAGAATAGGTTGACCCCCTCTTCTTTGTGGCAGCCCCTGAGATACTGGAACACTGCTATCATGTCATCCCTAGTCCTTCTTTTCATTAAACTAGACACACCCAGTTCCTGCAAATCGTTCTTCGTATGTTTTAGTCTCCAGTCCGCTAAACATCTTTGTTGCTCTTCTTTGCACTCTTTCTAAAGTCTCAACATCTTTTTTCTAACATGGTGACCAAAACTGGATGCAGTATTCCAGGTGTGGTCTAAAACAGGGGTCCCCAACCACTGGTCCCTGGACCGGTACCTGTCCGTGGATCATGTTTTACCGGGCCGCAAATCTTGGGCGCCGCCATCTTGTTTCGACGGTGCTTCCGGGTTTTCGGTTGCTTACGGGTTTTTGGTTGGAAAGTGCTTCCTGGTTTTCAGTTGGAAGGCGGCGTTTGGGTGCTCGCACCTTAGTTTCGTCGAGGGGGGGGCAGCTTCGAACGAAGAGCTGTCCCGATGGCGGTGGAGTCTCGCGTTACTCAGGTACCCGTCTGTGGAAGAATAAATAATCGTGAAACCGGTCCCTGGTTCGAAAAAGGTTGGGGGCCACTGGTCTAAAACTTTATGAAGCACTATTAGAACTTCATGTGATCTTGATTCTCTCTTTATTCTCCAAAGGGAATCTTCTTTAGATGATTTCCTGGCTCCAAAGCAGAGGTGGTATTCAGCCGTTTCGGACCAATTCTGGAGAACCGATAGTGGACATTTTGAGTAGTTCGGAGAACCGGCAAATACCACCTCTGACTGGCCCTGCCCCCATCTATTCTCTGCCTCCCATTGAGTCCCAGCTGGGTCTTCTTTGGTTGCCCTGCACAGGAGAACAGAGCTGGAAAGCAGGTTAGTGGGGTGGGGAGGGAATGGGGATTGTGCACTATCCTTCCCCTGGAGTGGGAGCGGGGGGTGGAATGGAGATTTTACAATACCCTTCCCCTGCTACGCCCACCAAGCCATGCCCACAGAACCGGTAGTAAAAAAATTCGAATCCCACCACTGCTCCAAAGCTAAAAGCTATTCGAGTTTATTTGCAGCTAGGTACTTTAATCGATCTATATTTCCATGTCGGCAAATATGTGCTTTGCATTTTAGCTACTACGTCAGTGATTTTTTTTGCAGTGTTCCAATAAATCAAGCAGTGTTGTAAAAATGTTAATGGGATGTTCAGCAAAATTTATCAGCTATACCTGACACCCTGTGAGGTTTCTGTCAGGCTTCAAAGGATTATATGTTTGTTGTTGTTGGGTTGCCTACTTTAGCTGCTGATTGTGTTTATGTGGGTTTTGTTTATTTTATTTTTTTTACTTTTTGTTCTTACTTGTGGAGTGTTTTCAGTTGCCCAGAGTCAGGTGTTTAAAATCAGTGGTCAGATCAAAGGAAATAATAAATCCTGAAGTTGTGGAAGATAAAGATGTTTGTGATAGCAGCCAGAAAGAGAGATGAAAGAGAGAGATAAGTAAGCAATTTATCTCTCTATTTATTTTGAAATTTTCCTTTTCCTTTCACACTCTCCACAAACGTGGAAAATGTGAACACCTTAGTAGGATTCCCTCCCTTCCTTCCTTCCTTCCTTCCTTCCTTCCTTCCTTCCTTCCTTCCTTCCTTCCTTCCTTCCTTCCTTCCTTCCTTCCTTCCTTCCTTCCACCCTCCCTTCCTTCCTTTTTCTTTCTTTCTCTGTTTCTTCCTCCTTCCTTTGTTGTTTCTTCTTTCTTTCTTTCTTTCTTTCTTTCTTTCTTTCTTTCTTTCTTTCTTTCTTTCTTTCTTTCTTGCTTGCTTGCTTGCTTGCTTGCTTGCTTGCTTGCTTGCTTGCTTGCTTGCTTGCTTGCTTGCTTACGTACTTGCTTACTTACTTACTTACAAGATGCTAAGGCTTATTTGAATTCTGTTGGAGAAAGAAGGAAGGAAGGAGAGAGAGAGAAGAAGGAAGGAAGGAAGCCCACTTATAATTTCTTACCATTAGCCCTTGCATCAAACTGACTCTCATCAGAACAAATCATTTTTTTCACATTTCCCCAGAGAACACCAGGCAGCTCCCAGGGATTTCCTTTCCTCTGAAATTGGTGTATAACTATGTATTAAAACATTGCTTGTAATAATTTCCTTGCGTGTGCCCCTTTCAATAAGCAGAACTTCAGCTGTTTATGAAGCCCGTAAACCATGGCTTGCTGTTCCTCCCCATTGTGAATGGGAGTGTATTTCAGCCAGTGAAAGGTGCTCTATAATGAAGCATACAGAGACCTATCCATCTCAGCCTGGTTGCTCTTGTTCTACGATAGGAGTGGGGAGAGAAACTCATTCCTGTCGCATATTTTCATGCTGCCAATGTGTGTAACTTCAGAGCTGCACAAGGCTCGATGCATTTTGTCGTATTGTGGCTTTTTGCTACCATCTCAAACATCAACACTTCCTCTTTCTTCTTTTCCTTTTCTTTTCCTCCTTTTCCTTCTCCTCCTCCTTTTCCACCTCCTTCCCTTCTGCCGCTGCTTCCGCTTCCTCCTCCTCCTCCTCCTCCTCCTCCTCCTCCTCCTCCTCCTCCTCCTCCTCCTCCTCCTCCTCCTCCTCCTCCTCCTCCTCCTCCTCCTCCTCCTCCTCCTCTTCTTCTTCTTCTTCTTCTTCTTCTTCTTCTTCTTCTTCTTCTTCTTCTTCTTCTTCTTCTTCTTCTTCTTCTTCTCCTTCTTCACCTCTAATGCCACTTCTGTCCCTCCCGTTCTTCCTCTTCCTCCGCCTCCTTCTATTCACAAACTTTATTCCATGAGAGGTCCTTGGTGCTCTCCGGGCTCAGTTGTTTTCTTGCAAACATTTCATTACCCAACTAGCGAACATGGTGCTAGAATAGAATGGGGTGTGCAGAGAGGAGGAGGATGTGGATGAGGAGGAAGAGGAGGACTGTGTGGTCCTTGGTGTTCTCTGAACTTGGTTCTTTCCTTGCAGAGGTTTCATTAGCCATCAACAACCACATAGAGATAAATAACATCTACATATCGTTTGAAAGAGATAATCAAAAAGCCAAAAGGGAATGATAAAGAACCAAAACAACCTTACCAGCGTCTACACCCAGATAAGAAGAGATGAACACTAAGATTGATACTAGACCAACAATCTAGATGTAAGCAATACCTCAATCAAGGAACTACACAATCAAACAGCAAACAACCTAACCAAGGAACTACCAAGAATACTTCCACCAACACTGACAGGGGAAGCTACTTGTATATAAAACCAAAGCAACCCTTACTCTCTTCTACTACTGATGATACCTAGTTGGGTAATGAAACATCTGCAAGAAAACCACTCAGAGAGTACCAAGGTTTCCACAGTCATTGTCCTCCTCCACCCCTTCTTCCTCCTCCTCCTCTTCCACTCCACTCTCTTCTAGCACTGATGATGTTACCTAGTTGGATAATGAAACATCTGCAAGAAAACCACTAAGCTCAGAGAGCACCAAGGACCCCACATTCCTCCTCCCACTCTTCCTCTTCCATCACCTGATCTTTTCCTCCTCCTCCTCCTCCTCTCCACTCTCCTCTAGCACTGATGATGTTGTCCAATTGGGTAATGAAACATCTGCAAGAAAACCACTCAGAAAGCACCAAGGACCCCACAGTCACCGTTCTCCTCCTCCCCCCACTTCCTTTTCCTCCTCCTCCTCCTGGTCTCCTCCTCCTCCTCCTCCTCTCAACTCTCTTCTAGCACTGATGATGTTACCTAGTTAGGTAGTGAAACATCTGCAAGAAAACAACCAAACTCAGAGAGCATCAAGATCCCACAGTCCTCCACCTCTTCCTCCTCCTCCTCCTCCCCCTCCTCCTAACCTCCTCTCTTCTAGCACTGATGATGTTACTTAGTTGGGTAGTGAAATATCTGCAAGAAAACAACCAAACTCAGAGAGCATCAAGGGTCCCACAGTCCTCCTCCTCCTCCTAACCTCCCTCTCTCCTAGCACTGATGATGTTACCTAGTTGGATAATGAAACATCTGCAAGAAAACCATCAAGCTCAGAGAGTACAAAGGATCCCACAGTCCTCCACCTCTTCCTCCTCCTCCTCCTCACCTCCCTCTCTCCTAGCACTGATGATATTACTTAGTTGGGTAGTGAAACATCTGCAAGAAAACAACCAAACTCAGAGAGCATCAAGGAGCCCACATTCCTCCTCCCCTTCTTCCTTTTCCACCACCTGGTCTTCTCCTCTTCCTCTCAACTCTCTTCTAGCACTGATGATGTTACCTAGTTGGGTAATGAAACGTCTTCAAGAAAAGCACCAAGCTCAGAGAGCACCAGGGACCCCCTCATTCCTGCTTTAAGAGTTGAGTCAAAAGTCACATTAATCACTAGTCTGTGAAATCTTGCCCTACTTTGATGTAGATTCTCATTACTTCAGTGTCTAGTAGTTTTATTCCCTAATCCATAATATCCCCTATCCCCAGTTCGGTATATATTGAACCTTGTGGATAATTGGAAGATTAGATCCTCTCTTTCGTCTGAGCAATTTGGTTACTATCACATTTTCGGTGAAGCAATAATTGAATGATAATTTATTATTCATGACAGTTTTAAGTGGCAATAATTACTCTGGTTTCCCAGCAGTCCCATAAAACAAAAATGAATTTCTTTGAAATATTTTTCCACAAAGTTATGTTACCTCCGCGGCCTTCCACTGAAGAAAGAAATGGTGGGGAATTATTAAAATGTGCAAGAAATCTTTTCCGTTCCTTTTCTGGATCGTTTAAATTTTACACGTGTTCGAAGAGAGACAGTGGAATATGGGTTAAAAATATTGTGCCATGGAATCCTATGCAGCATGATATTTTTGACTGTGAGGTCCTTGTGAGGTGCTCTCTGAGCTTGGCTGTTTTCTTACAGATGTTTCATTCCCAAACTAAGGAACATCATCAGTGCTAGAAGGAAGTAGAATTTGCTCTCTGCATATATACAAGTGGCGTGCCCTGCCTACCATCAACAGACACATAGAGAGAAACGATATCTACACACCATTCAAAAGAGATAATCAAAAAGCTAAAAAGAAAACCAACAGACCAAACAGACACCTCCTTGTCACCAATCAATAGCCAGATAAACCGAGATTAACACTCAGGTTAAAACACTAGACTAACAATTAAGCAGAAAACAATACCCCCATTGTGGAATTACGTAAACAAAGAGCAAATCCCACTCCCTTGTAGCACTGATGAAGTTATCTAGATGGGCATGAAAGCAATCAAGTTCAGAGAGCACCAAGGACCCCACAGTCTCCCCCCCCTCCTCCTCCTCAAACCTCATTTCCTTGCAGCACTGATGATGTTACCTAGTTGGGTGTCAGCTATGGAATCCTGATTCATCGCTGCCACATATCTGGAGAAAGTGGGAGGGGACGATGTTCACGGAGTAGCTCTTAGTAGACAAAATATAATTATTTTGATGGTTCAAGGTGAAAGAGTATGGCACAGAAAGAACTGGAACCTACTTTGGGATTGGTTCATGTGATGTGATGATGAGGGAAAGGGGGATGGCTTGTAGGTTGGGACCTTTTGGAGAAGCTGGGAAAACTTTTAGTTTCGGAAAGAAACATCTGAATGAAAACAATCAAGTTTAGAGAATACCAAGGGCCCCAAAGTCATTATCCTCCTTCCCCTCCTCTTCCTCCTCTCTTCAAACCTCACTCCCATCTAGCACTGATGATGAATAATGAAACATCTGCATCAAAACAACCAAGTTCAGAGAGCACCAAAGACTCCACAGTTCAGCCCTGAGCTACAAATATTCTATCAATAATTCGATGTAGATTTATTTGCAGGAAGCAGCTCCTACTGACTGCTTAACAAGAGTGAATAAAATTACAACCGTAAGGTCCAAATCCTACATTCATTTTTTTTAATGGGTATAAGATTTGCAAAGCTAAGTGGGGCATCTAAATAGACAAAGATGTGTCGCTGGTTTTTGTTGGAAGCGCTCCAACAAAATGATTGATCAGTTGGCTTCGTTCTCAATTAAGAACTCTGTGTGTTTTTGATTCATGGTTTGTTACAGTATTGTGGATGTTCCAGATTTAATATAAAATATTGCTAGCTGAAATGTTCAGTGGATAAAATGCTGAGAGGAGTTGTAAGGGTTTCAGACCTAGTGTAGGATAGGTCATGTTGTTGCTCCTATTATTATTAATAATTACATGTGTAGATCCCAAGTCCCTAAAGACATTAGTAGTTTGCACCACTTCGGAAGAACCTAACTTTCTGTGCAGTTTGGTGAACTGGTTGTTGGAAGAACTCATCAGGGCAGAAAACCAGTTGTTCAATTATTTGAATTCCAGCACTTGGCATTAGGTGGTTTGTAAATCCAATAGGTAAGAAACAGTAACTAAAATCTCCCAAAGTAAGGAAAGCAGGGAAGGGAACAGAGGAAGGAAAAGAAGAAAGAAGGGAAAGGAAGTGAGGGGAATAGGGGAGGGGAGAGAGGGAGGGAAAGGAAAGGGCAAACAAAGTTGGAGTCAAGGCTTAAAAGCTCTTTGAAAAAGCTGTTTTGAACATCCTCCAGAAGGCAGAGATTGAAAGCAAACAAGATGTCTGTTAGAAGGCTATGAAACTACGAAGCCGTGGTGGCGCAGTGGTTAGAATGCAGTATTGCAAGCTGACTGCCCATTGCCAGCAGTTCAATCCTGACCAGTTTATGGTTGTCAACCTTCCATCTTTCCAAGGTCAGTAAAATGAGGACCCATATTGTTGGGGGCAATAGGCTGACTCTATAAGCCACTTAAAGAGGGCTGTAGAGCACTCTAAAGTGGTACATAAGTCTAGGTGCTCTTGCTATTCTTCCCTCTCTTCTTCCTCCCTTCCTTCTTCCTCTTTTTTTTGCTAGATAGAGAGATTGATAGAGATAGATGGATGGATGGATGGATGGATGGATGGATGGATGGATGGAAGGATGGATAATAATTAAAAATTCTTAATGACTCAGTGAGTCTTATTCAGAGGATAATCCATTATATCAAGCTACTTCAGGAAAGAAAAAGTTACCATTTTCTTTCTGTACCTATGGGTTGTACAACAGTTTGGAGACCCCTTCTGATTATGAGCATAACCAGTGGTGGGATTTGAATAACGTATCAACCGGTTCCCTGGCTGGGTAGGCATGGCTGGTTGGTCATGTGACTGGGTAGGTAATGTCACTCATCATACCCAGCCCCGCCTCCTGGCCACTCACCTCAAAGGCAGAGGTAGGATTCAGCCGGTTGGGGCTCATTCCACTACTGGCTAGCCCCACCCATTTTTTGGCCTGTTTTTGAGCTGTTTTCTGGATGTCTTTTGGACCATTTTCAGGCCATTTGGGGACTGTGTTCAGGCCATTTTGGGGCCTTAAAATGGCCTGAAACAGGTCAAAAACAGCCCAGAAAACAGGCCAAAAAATGAGTTGGGGCGAGTCCAGCCAATAAAGGGGATTTGCTAGTTTGTGAACTGCGCAGACTCTTAACAACCATTTCGCCCAAACCAGTGCGAATCGACATCAGCCCACCTCTGAGCATAAAACATAACCACTACACCTCCCTGCCTGCGTAGACCCTATGAGAGTTATAAACCTTGACTTTTCCCCCAAAATGTTCCTAGATAGTTTCTGCATTTCTGAACTTTTTTTTTTTTTTTCATATTTGGGTAGCACTTTTAGCCCCAAATTCTTGTTCCTACAACAATTGAGCAGCCGTGAAAAAAAGAACTGTTCTACAATAAAACATGCCTGCGTGAAACGAAGCAAGAAAAGTGGGAGAATTCAGTAAATAAATAATCGCTGTCAATTTCTGGAAACAAGAAATGATGGAGGCGACATTTTCATCCCCTAGAAGGTGACATGAAAAGCATCTTCACAAGAATTGCATCACTCGCTCTCTTCGATCCAGAGATTCAGAACATATAGAAAAGAAATGCCGACGGACAACTTTTGTGCGTGTGTGTTGACTTTCTGAACTAAAAGCTTCACCGGCTCCGTCAGACACTTAAATATGCCCATCCAAGTCAAGTTCTTGCTAACCACCCTGGGTTACCGTTCCAGAAGAATGAAAGCAGGCAGATCCTCGTGCCTAGCATGGCTTTGATGGACAAGAGTTCAAATGCAAGGTTGCAGTTTAATAACAATTTTTTTTTTCAAACAGTAAACAGTAGTCCAACGAAGCAACTACCAACTCAGACAAACAATCAAACCATAAAGCAGAAGCTAAGCGAAGAACCACTAAAAACAATTCCCAACAACCCTGAAAGGACAAGCCATAAAATATAGACCAAAATCAACTCCTACACTCTTCTGGCACTGATAATGTCATCTAGTTGGGTAATGAAATGTCTGCAAGAAAGCAACCAAGGACCACACAGTCCTCCTCCTCCTCCTCCTCCTCCTCCTCCTCCTCCTCCTCCTCCTCCTCCTCCTCCTCCTCCTCCTCCTCTCCACAGACTCCACTCCCTTCTGGCACTGTTTCTTGTCTTGCCTTCTGGTGCTTTGGAAAATAAGTTGACCCCATCCTTTTTGTGGCAGCCCCTCAAATACTGGAATATTGCTAACACACACACACACACACACACACACACACACACACACACACAGAGTTCTTCTTTTTTCTAGACTGGCCAAACCCAAATCTTCTAGCCATTCTTCATAGGTTTTTTCTTTCTCTCCAGCACAGTAGAAGCTAACATTACAACCACATCTTTTTACTTTTACACAACAGTATATACGTGCCACTTCTATGAAAAATAAACCTATCCAGTTAGCAAAACCAAAATCAAGGTTTTGTGTCGTTGTTTTTTTTTCCCCTTTCATTGCAAGCACAAAATCCGGAAGCAATTTCAAAATAGAAAGAAGGTTAGATATACTCTCTTCTTTGGATAAAAGAATCCATTTGACCATCTCTGTTTCTTTTTGATGTGGGGAATAATACATACTGCTAAGATGGAGTTGTTTTTAAAAGAAATAAGTTTCCAATGAAGAGGATTGTTCTGAATGGCTGTACCTTTACTATAGAAGCTGAATTTTGCAGAAAGACCAGAGTCTAGTTAGTGTAAGCATTTGTTAGTGTTTTGTTATATTGCTAGCTTAGTGTGTTTCACAAATCCGACACACTTTGTTGCTTGATGATTCAGTATGCAGTATTGGGTGAACCCAGAAAAATGGGTTAATTCAGTAACCCAATCAATTATGATTTGCAAATTCCCCCAAACCCAACACTGTTGCATAGCAAGAAGTCCCTGCCGGTGTAATTAATTCCATTATCGCAAATTAAAACTCAGAGCACTCTACAGAAAGTAAATCTGCAGGCAAAATTGTATTTGTTAGGAAAAGAATTGCATGCCAGTCCCTGCATTAAAAACACATGTGCGCTCACACATACCTTATAGAGTAGTAAATGAATACAAATAACATTGACCATGTTTTGCTTGTAAATGGGGGTGAATTACAGAAAAAGAAGTGCAAGATCTATTACACAGACAGAAGCCAGGAAAAACACCAGGGCCAGACAAGATAACTCCTTCTTGCTTAAAAGTCTGTGCTGACCAATTGGCCCCCATCTTCACCCGAATCTTCAATAGATCACTAGAAATGTGCTTATGTTCCTTCCTGCTTCAAATGTTCTACCATCATCCCAGTGCCAAAGAAGCCCTCCATCAAGGAACTGGATGACTACAGACCAGTTGCTCTAACATCTATAGTTATGAAAATCTTTGAAAGGCTTGTGCTGTCCCACCTGAAAACCATCACAGATCCGCTGTTAGATCCCATGCAGTTTGCATACCGAGCAAATAGATTGACAGATGATGCTGTTAACATGGCTCTGTATTACATCCTACAACACCTTGAATCTCCAATTACCTACGCAAGGGTCCTCTTTGTAGACTTCAGTTCAGCATTCAATACCATCATTCCAGACACTCTTCTAAGTAAATTAAGCCAACTAGCGGTACCTGAACACACTTGTAAGTGGATCATAAGCTTCCTAACAGACAGGAAGCAGCAGGTGAAGCTAGGGGGAATCACATCCAATACCTGTAAAATCAGCACAGGGGCCCCCCAAGGCTGTGTGCTATCTCCACTTCTCTTCTCCCTATATACCAATGACTGCATCTCAAACGATCCATCTGTTAAAATACTGAAGTTTGCTGATGACACAACAGTGATTGGTCTCATTCGAGACAACGATGAATCTGCATACAGACAGGAGGTTATACAACTTGCCTCGTGGTGTAACCGGAACAATCTGGAACTGAACACACTCAAAACCGTAGAAATGGTGGTAGACTTTAGAAGAAATCCTCCTATACTTACTACATCTTACAATACTAGACAACACAGTATCAACAGTAGAGACCTTCAAATTTCTAGGTTCTAGATATCACATGACCTAAAATGGACGCCAAACATCAAAAACATCATCAAAAAAGCACAGCAAAGAATGTTCTTTCTGCACCAACTCAGAAAGCTCAAACTGCCCAAGGAGCTGCTGATCCACTTCTACAGAGGAAGTATTGAGTCTGTCATCTGTATCTCTAACTGTCTGGTTTGGTTCTGCAACCCAACAGGACAGACACAGACTTCAGAGGATAATTAGGACTGCAGAAAAAAACTATTACTACCCACCTGCCTTCAATCGAGGACCTGTCTCGAGTCAAAAAGGGGGCTGTGAAAATATTTACAGACCCCTCACATCCTGGACATAAACTGTTTCAACTCCTTCCCTCAAAACGACACTATAGAGCACTGCACACCAGAACAACTAGACACAAGGACAGTTTTTTTCCTGAAAGCCATCACTCTGCTAAACAAATAATTCCCTCAACACTGTTCAACTATTTACAAAGCGTACACTACTATTACTGTTAATCTTCTCATCACTCCTTATCACCCATCCCCTCCCACTTGACTGTTTCCTAGTATGATTTGATTGTTGATTGTACCCTATGACTATCATTAAGTGTTGTACATTATGTTTCTTGATTCTTAATGAATGTCCCTTTTCTTTATGTATACTGAGACTATTTACACCAAGACAAATTCCTTGTATGTCCAATCACACTTGGCCAATAAAGTATTCTATTCTATTCTATTCTATTCTATTCTATTCTATTCTATTCTATTCTATTCTATTCTACTCTACTCTACTCTACTCTACTCTACTCTACTCTACTCTACTCTACTCCATTCCATTCCATTCCATTCCATTCCATTCCATTCCATTCCATTCCATTCCATTCTTGTATTGTTGTGGTTGAAGCTGAAGTAGTCGTTGATCGGTAGGACATTGTAGCAGATAATTTTGTGTATTACGCTCAAGTCCAACCATAGGCGGTGTAGTTCTAGATTGTCCAAACCCAAAATTTCAAGTCTGGTGATATAGGGTATTCTGTTGCAAGCAGTGGAGTATAATACTCTTCTCGTAAAATACTTCTGGACTTCCTCAATTGTATTAATGGCCACCTCTGGAATTTCACCGTAGCCCTGCCATTGATCGATTTCCTGTCAACCCTTGCATAATGGCAGTTCTTTTCACCAGCAGCTCTGAGCGGTGCTGCAGATTACCCATTAAAATTTTAGTGTCCCATTCCATTAGGCCATAAAGAGAGTCAACTATATTTGTGGCCGTGTCATGTGCTTAGTTCTCTCCACCTTCCTCCTTCCTTTTCCTCTTTGTTGGTTTCCCAGACCTGCTCCTGAGTTCTTTTCTCTGCTCCTGGAGTGTATTCAGGCATTCACAACAGAGCCCTTTCTGGCTTTATTGCAAATTAATGAGATTCTTATTGCATTACATAATTAATTACTGTGTTATTCCGAGTCGCATAATGAAGTCTACCCGTGAAGAATGTAGATCTACTTGGCAGCCCTTATGAATTCATCACGGGAGACAATTTCACCATCAAGCAGCCTTTCGAGACTTGTCTGAATGAAGAAATCCTAATTTTAGAGGGAGATGCAATCTGGTGTCGTGGTTAAGGTCACTGAACTAGAAACCAGGAGATTCTGAGTTCTAATCCTACCAGAGGCATCAAACTAGCTGAGTAACTTTGGCCCAGTTTCTCCTTTTTGGCCAAGGAGGATTAGAAATTAACTGAGTTGGAAGGGACCTTGTAGGTCATCTAGTCCAACCCCTTGCCCAAGCAGGAGACCCTACACCATTTCTGACAGATGGGAGTCCAGTCTCTTCTTGAAAGCCTCTAGCGATGAAGCTCCCACAACTTCCGAAGGCAACTTCTGTTCCATGGGTTGATTGTTCTCACTGTCAGAAAATGTCTCCTTATTTCTAGGTTGCTTCTCTCCTTGATCACTTTCCATCCATTATTTCTTGTTTTCAGGTGCTTTGGGAAAAAAAGCTCGACCCCTTCTTCTCTTGAGCAGCCCCTCAAATATTGGAACATTGCTCTCCTGTCTCCCCTGGTCCTTCTCTTCACTAGGCTAGCCAGGCCCAGTTCCTGCAACCGTCCATTGTATGTTTTATCCTCTAGTCCCCTAACCATCCTGGTTGCTATTCTCTGCATGTTTTCTAGAGCCTCAACACCTTTTTTATAGTGTGGTAACCAAAACTGGATGAGAAATTTAGATGTACACATGTAGTCACTGGGAGTCAAGATGACTCAAAGGTGTGCATAGAGAGAATTCTAAGGATGCCCAATGGAATATTTAGAAAATGTGTCTTTTTAAAGCTTTCTAAAAGAGGCAAGAAATTCCACTGATTGATTCTTTTAACTCTACAGAATTAGGTATTGCATATAAAATTGTACATAGTAAAGTTTTAATTGTAAATGACATTTTTTTTTAGCTTTAATCTTAATATAATTCGTGTGAACAACCACTTTCAACTTGATTGTAAAGAAATGTTTGTAAACAAGTTGTCAAAGTCCTGACTATCTTTTTAGAGTCAACTGTCTCAGCGACTGACTTTCATAATTTGAATTCTAACTTCTGCACACCTCACCCCATATTTTCATTTTGCTCATTCAAATTTGTAATTTTCATTATACACACACAGATACAGACAGACAGACAGACAAGACGCACGCACACACACACACACACACACACACACACACACACACACACACACATATATATCTAGGCCTAGATACTGCCAATCTTACGCGGGAGAAAACACGAATAACCAAAGATCCACATACAAATACCCGGGAGAACCTCAGAAAACATATATATATATACATATATATACATATGGATCTTTGGTTATTCGGGTTTTCTCCCGCGTAAGATTCGAAGTATCTAGGCAATGTTTCGATGAAGTCTCATTCATCATCTTCAGGCTCCTTTCTTCGGCTCTGTGCTTCTCAGAGTGATGTGAGATTGCAGCTGCTGCTTCCTTTTAACTGCTAGTGGGGGTGTGACTTGAGTGGGTGGGGGCTTGGCTATGTTCTGATTGGTTGGGGGGTTGGCCGTGTCCTGATTGGCTGGAGGTGTGTTCTGTTCAGGTGGGGGCTTGGTTGTGCTCAGGTTAGTCTTAGTTGCTGGGGGATTTGAGTTGGTGAGCTGTGATCTTGCTGTTTGGCTTCGAGTTCGTGGTCATGCTGCATCTTCATAGTGGGTGTCAGTTTGCTTCATGTATGGCTTGGAGGGGTTTGAAGTGGGTAGTGATGCAGCTGCAGTGCGGCTTCTGGTCTGTGGTCAGGTCTCATCTTCTGAGTGGGTGTGAGTCTGTTTTCTACATGGAAGTGTGGTGGTGGCATCTTGTGTGGCTCTCATGGGTGTGGGTCTGGTGTCCTTCTTCATGTTAGGTACTCGTCTGTTCATGAGGGCGGGTTTCCAAATGGCTGGAAGGCGGGAAGTGTCATCCACCAACCAATCAGAACACAGCCAAGCCCCCACCCAAACAAGTCACACCCCCACTAGCAGTTAAAAGGAAGCAGCAGCTGCAATCTCACATCACTCTGAGAAGCAAGAAACAATTCGCCCCCCCCAAGAGGAAGACCCAGCATGTTTTCTAGGCATAAAATAAAATTAAGCACCTCCCCCTCCAAATTTAGGCCTATTTTAAAACATGTGAAATGGGTGAGAAGAGCAGGGGGGACTTGCCGTTAGGAGCGCCCTGTGGGCAGCCATGCCTCGCCACCAGCCACTCCTAACGGCCGATCATGGCGAAGCGCGGAGAGCTCCCTGCTCCTGCCAAGCACCTTTGCTGCAGACCCGAGACCTTTGGCGCCTGCCGCTGTTGCTTTCCCTTCTGCATTTGGAGCTGCCGCTTCTGCGTTTGGAGCTGCTGCCGCTATTTGGAGCGTGTTTCCATACTCCGCCATGATCACCCATTAGGAGCGGCTGGTGGCGAGGCATGGCTGCCCATGGGGCCTTTAGAGGAGGATGCAATGGGGGGGGGATTAAATCACCCCTGAAAAGACAGCCTAGCCCTTTTTTCGGGGTTCAAAAAAAAAAAAGACCCAGCCTTATTTTATGACAAACACGATATATATGTATATGTATATAAACTGTCAGTAAATTTCTCCTTAGTTCTAACCCAGGGGTGGGATCCGACAGGGTTAAGTACTGGTTCAGTGATTTATGATGTGCTTCCCTGCAAGCTGCACGTGTGTGTAAATCTTTGTCAGCTTGCTGCCTGGACAGCTGAGTAGCGCTGCGTGCAGGGAAGCTGTGTTTGAAAAAGCACTTTTTTCCTGCTTTTTCAACCACAGCTGTGCCTCGCATGGCATCTGAGGTTGAAAAAGCAGGAAGTAAAGATCAGGTAAGAGCCCGGGTGGGTGGGTAAGTAGACAAAAACATCAGCAGACATAGAACCGGTTCTATGTCTGCTGCTCTTCAGAGCTACCGATTCTACAGAGTTGGACAGAATCGGTAGAATCCCACCCCTGCTCTAACCTCAGGGATTCAGGTAAGAAATGCGGGGATTCAGGTAAGAAAAATGGGACAAAACTCACTTAAGAAACTTCTCATGTAGCCACATAAATTCTGGGCTGACTTGCAGTTAAAAGTTGAGGACTAACTGTATATAAATAAAGGGGGGTGGGGTCGGTGAAGGAAATCCTTTCAGATTTGCAAGAGTCTAATAAACCTTCCAATAAAGTTAGCTCTTCTGGATCTTGTCTAGTTTACCTAGCAAGGCTGATAGATCCCCACTGTCCATGTAACCCAGGGGTGTCAAACTCAATTTCATTGAGGACCGCATCACAGTTGTGTTTGATCTTGGGAGGCTTGGGTGGGTGTGGCCAGCTTGACATCACTCATGTTGGGGCAGCCTGTGGCGGCCCAAGCACTCTGTCAGCAAAAACGGGCTCTCCAACTTTGCTGGAACCCTGGACAATAAAGATAGAGGTACTACTTGTTGTGGTCTGCCAGCGGCCAGAGGAGCTGGCAGCAGATTCAGACAGTGAGGAAGTTTGGGGAGGAACATGGGCCAGTCCTGGAGTCTGGGGAAGGCTCTGACAAGGGCTCTGCATTGAAGGCAGAGATGGGGCCAGGGCCTTCTGACAGTTATCAGCTGCCTTTGGAGTCGGAGATCAGTGAGGAAGAACAGCTGGAGCCTATTCCCAATGTACACATGCGCAGAGCTGTCAGAAGAAGGGTACAGTTAAGGATCAATGGTCGACTCGGGAGTAAAGGCACAGGTGCACGGTGAATGGCCCCTCCCATAGGGGATAAAAGAGGAGCAAAAGGGGTTTGCAGGAGACATTAGGGTGAAGATCTGTTCCTGATTTCTTGCCAAATATTTTCTGCTACAGAGTGGCGTTTGGAATATACCGGCCTGGCAGCTCTCCAAGCCTGATAAAGGTCTGTAGTTGTGAAATCTTTTGAAAGACTGTTGGCCAGGACTTTGCTGAAGAGGAATTCTCTTTAACCTAAATAAAAGGGGTTTTATCGGGATGAGGAATCGGCTTTGTGCTTTCGGGAAGCCTAGGTCTAAACAGCTCCCAACCTCTCTTTTCAGCTGTGACAACTTCTTGCAATCCTCTGCCAGCCACATGCGGCCCCTCCCAAGCTCTGTTTTTGCTGACAGAGGCGCTGCGTGCCGGTCCTTCACTGTTTCTGTTCTGACCCAGGCTTAGTAAACCGGAATTATTCACAAACTTGTTTTAAAAACCAAACCTGTTTTATTGCAATGCTGGGAATTGTTTTCATTCCCAGCCGGAATTAAACTCAGGAATTAAACTTGGGTGCTTACCCAAAATAAGCACACACCTTTCAGTTCTGAGAAGTGCTGCCAAAAAAACAGAAGTATCAAATGAACTAGAAAAGAAACCAACCAAAGTACAAGAACAAACCAACCAGAGTACATAAGAGCTTCCAGAATGACTCGGAACCGATCGAACTACTTTGCTTCCTGCAAAGGTTTCGTCATCTCAGCCTGACTTTTATCCCTTATGGGAAGGGCAATCACCTCTCAGCTCCTTATTCCCGAGTCGCCCCTTTTGTTTCAGCTGCTCTCGCCTTCTAGCAGCTGTGCGCACAAGCGCACTGGGAACAGGCTCCCCTGGGTCCTCTGCTTCACTGCTGTCAGACTCCGGAGGCTCCAGAGGTAGCACCCCACTCCCGGATAGCCCTGGCCCCATCTCTACGTCGGATGCAGGACCCTTGTCCGAGTCCTCTCCAGACTCCCAACCTGGTCCCTTTTTGTGCCCACTGTCCGATTCTGTTGCCGGCTGCACTGTCTGCTGGCGAACCACAACAGGCCTTGAGTTAGACACCCCTGATGTAACCGATCTCCCACGATCCGGTGTGGCTTGGTACACAGTAGATCACCTACAGGTGGCTTTTGAGAGTCTTGGCTCTCCTCTTTTCAAGACCTCCAAAAGTTCTTGCCCAATGGTAACGTTTCGTGTGACAGAAGGGGAAAATAATTAAATGCATGACTGCGGATTAATCACATTAAGTACATTTAGTTTTAATTAAATTTACATTTAAATGAAGTCAGATCTAATTTAGTTTCAGCTTGGTCTTTCACCTGCTACTCTTGGAGAGCTGTCTCCGGCTAAGCCACGGATGACTGTCCCTGGTATGCCTTCCTCCAATGAAATCTGAACTCAGAATTTATTTTGCTGTTGCTCTGAAGAAGATGCCTAACTTGTGTCCATAGACGTTGTCCTCTAAATCTGCCCAACATCATCCTTGGGGTCTTCCCAGTTCTATATGCAAAAGGGAAAAAGAGAGAAGTACAGGTTGGTTGGTTCGTTCATTGACTATAGGCCATCAAGTCATTTTTTACTCAGAGTAAAGTAGAGTAGAGTAGGATAGGATAGGATGGGATAGCATAGGATAGGAAAGGGTAGGGTAGGGTAGGGTAGGGTAGGATAGGATAGAGTATATGATAGCATAGGTCAGGTCAAACACAACAGAACAGAAATATGGGATGGGATGGGATGGGATGGGAGAAGAGAAATAGAAGAGAATATATAGAGTAGAGTAGAATAGAATAGTAGACTAGAATAGAATATAGGAATAAGAATAGAATATAGGAAATAGAATAGGATATAGGAATAAGAATAGAATAGAATATAGCAAATGGAATAGAATATAGGAAATAGAATAGAATATAGGAATGAGTAGAATAGAATAGGAATAGAACAGAACAGAACAGAACAGAATAGAATATAGGAATAAGAATAGAATATAGGAATAAGAATAGAATATAGGAATAGTGGAGTGGAGTAGAGTAGAGTAGAATAGAATATGACAGAATAGAGTAGAGTAGAGTAGAGTAGAGTAGAGTAGAGTAGAATAGAATAGAATAGAATAGAATAGAATAGAATAGAATAGAATAGAATAGAATAGAATATAGGAATTAGAATAGAATAGAATATAGGAATAAGAATAGAATATAGGAAATGGAATAGAATATAGGAAATAGAATAGAATATAGGAATGAGAATAGAATAGAATAGAACAGAATAGAATAGAATAGAATAGAATAGAATAGAATAGAATAGAGTATATGGAAAGGAATGGATTCTATTCATTCTTTATTATTCTACACTACACTATCCTATTCCACATTTATTTTTCTATTCTATTCCATTCCATTCCATATTTATTATTCTCTTCTATTCTGTTATCATTATTCATTTGACTAAGGGTTCTTCCTCAGAGAAAGTATGAGAAATGAAACCTATGAAAAGTTTGGGTGTGACTGGAGGAAGCCTCAGTCTGAATCTCCTATTTACACTTTTGGGATCGTTCTACGTTGGCTACTTACCCATGCAGGTCATCCTGGACAAAAATTGAGCCCAACATTTCCGTTGCTGAGCGAGACAACTGCTAAGTGAGCGTTGCCCCTCTTTGCCCGCTTTCCCTGCCACTGTTGTAAGTGAATCACCGCAGTTGTTCACTTAGTCACACGGCTGTAAAATGAATCTGGCTTCCCCATTGACTTTGCTTGTGGGGCGGTCGTAAATGACCCCCGGGGACACTTCAACCGTCATAAATATGAGTCAGTTGCCAAGCATCTGAATTTTGGTCACGTGATTGTGGGGAAGCTGTAGCAGTCATAAGTATGAAAAATGGCCATAAGTCAGCTTTTTTTCAATGTTGCTGTAGCTACAGTTTTTTTCCCAAACGCCATCACTCTGCTAAACAAATAATTCCCTCAACACTGTCCAACTATTTCCAAAGTCTGCACTACTATAAATATTAATCTCTCATCATTGACTGTTTCCTAGTATGATATGATTGCTTATTGTATCCTATGACTATTATTAAGTGTTGTACCTGATGATTCTTGACTCTTGATGAATGTATCTTTTCTTTTTATGTACACTGAGAGCATTTGCACCAAGACAAATTCCTTGTGTGTCCAATCACGCTTGGCCAATAAAAGAATAATTCTAATTCTAATTCTAAATGAACAATTGCAATTCTTTTTTTTTGATACCTTTCTTTCAATACAGAAATGGGAGGTATCTTACTATAATTTTTTTTTAAAAAAAAGAATTGGAATGAGATAAGCATATTTGTCCAATTGCTAGCTCTATCTTTCTATTAAAAATGTTGATGTTTTCCTACTCATAGTTTTCTTCCTTTTGGGTTTTTTTCTTTCTTTCTTTTTTTCAGAGTGATATGTTGGATGTCAACCAGATCATTAAAGACCTGGCATCGATGGTATATGAGCAGGGAGATGCAATAGGTGGGTATCATCAGAGCTCTTGTGAATTGAAATCTGAACCCATTTCCACTATTACTAACAGATAAACCTCCAAGTGGCCTCAACGACCCTCAGAAAGGATTCAGATGACCAGCTTTGTCTGCAAGGAATATAAATTGTTCCATTCCCCACCATCCAGTCAGAGCTGAAGAAGCTTCTTGGAGGAGAAGCGAAACATCTTCAAAGAAAAACCAGAAAGTCCAGTTGCCTCTTGAAAAAATGCACCTTTGGGACAGCCATGACCTGGATGACGGAGAATATCTACAGACTTTAACTATACAAATTGGGATGAACACCCTTAGAATGGTGTGGGAGTAGGAATAGAATTCCAGAGGGAAAAATCTCAGACTATAGGAACCATTTGCACTACTCAGGTGACCCTGATGACACAGATAAACCTCCAAGGAGCCTCAACGACCCTCTTAAAAGGATACAAATGACCAGCTTTGTTTGCAAGGAATATAAATCCTTCCATGCCTCACCATCCAGTCAGAAAAGAAAAAAACAAGGAAGTCCAGTTGCCTCTTGAAAAAGCACCTTTGCGACAACCATGACCTGGATGATGGAGCATCTCCATAGAAATTTAAGGTTTAGCAACCCTTCTTTGTTGAATCATTACCTTCTTTTTATTTACAGATAGCATTGAAGCGAATATTGAGACAGCCACCGTGAACGTCGACTCCGCCAACGAACATTTGGCAAAAGCCAGTCAGCATCAAGTAAGTGGATTATTTTGAAGGAGGCGAAATTGGAGAGGAAAACAGATTGGAGGGTAGGGGGAGAGTGGATGTTCGTTCTCCGAGCTTGTGGGTTGGTTTCTGAACGCTTAGTTACTATGCTAGGTAGCGTCTTCAGCGGAGTTTAGGGGATCAAAGTGTTGGTGTTCTTCTGCTTATAAGGGCTTGGTGTGGTAAGTCAATCTTGTGATGGATGAGGTCACGTCAGATGAGCGTCTTGTGGGTGTTGTGACGGGATCAGATATGGGTGTTGTGAGTTGGATAGGTGAGGGTCTTGTGATGGGTGAGGTGAGGGTGTTGTGAGGGGTTAGGTGTGTGTCACATCAGGTGAGGGTCATGTGAGTATTGTGAGGGGTCAGGTATGGGTGTTGTATGGACAGGTGTAGGTCTTGTGATGGGCCTTGTGAGGGGTCAAGTGTAGGTCACCAGGTGAGGGTCTTGTGAGGGGTGAAGTCTGGGTCATCAGGTGAGGGTCTTGTGATGGGTGAGGTGAGGGTCTTGTGAGGGGTCAGGTGTCTGTCACATCAGGTGAGGGTCTTGTGATGGGTGAAGTGAGGGTCTTGTGAGGGATCAGGTGTATGTCACATCAGTTGAGGGTCTTATGAGGGGTGAGGGGTGGGTCACAACAGGCAAGAGTCTTGTGTTGGGTCAAGTATGGGTCACGTCAGGTGAGGGTCTGGTGGTGGGTGTTGTGATGAGTCAGGCGTGGGTCACATCAGGTGAGGAACTTGTGAAGGGTTGTGAGGGGTCAGCTGAGGGTCACGTCAGCTGAGGGTCTTGTGATAGGTCTTGTAATGGAGAGATCGTGTCAGGTGATGCTCACTGGGAGGTGAACTGCCGGTTGGGAGGTGGGTTGCATTTGTTGGTTGAGGTTGTCATGCCCCCATCAGAGCATGAATCTGCAGAAGAAGACGAGCTGGAACAGATGGGAGATCTAGAGGACGGTTTCGTTGACTTCAGAGGAAAATGGGAAGGAGCAGGCCCAGTCAGGCGAGGGCTTTTCAGGATTGGGACAGTTTATAGGCAGGGAGGAAGTGGGGTAGAATGACCAAGAGACACTAAGCAGTGAACACGAGGAGTGACAGAGCTCAGGCAATGAGCAAGGATCACCCTCTCCTGATCCTCGAGAGTGGAGAGAAGTCAAGAACAGTGTAGACTGACCCAGCTACTCGGGAGGAAACTGCCCCTCCCCTCTTCACAAGGCACACCTGGGAATTGAGACTTAAAGAGACACTGTGGGGAGGGGCATTTGTTGGGTACAAACGCTGAATTCCTGGAGTGTTGAGTGCCGACGTTTGGACTTTCCTGGATTCTTTGCTGTGCAGCTGTGGTATTCACAGCGTTGGGTTGGATTATTTGCAGTAAGAGGCTGTTTGAGGTGTGTGTGTGTGTGTGTGTGTGTGTGTGTGCTCATCATCACTTTGCTCTGGGATTTGCCAGAAACGTGGGAGCGTTTGGGGAAATTTGGAGCAATAAAGGGGCAGTTTGAACAGCCAAGCTGTCTCTGTATTCTCTGTGCCGTGCCTTGGGTCATCACAGGGAGTCAGTGCCATTGCTGGTTGGTTGTGCGGTACACACAATCGGACACTGGAAAAATGTAGGAAATCGGACCCTGGAAAAATGCCAGCCCTTTTCCTGGGATCTTGAGGAATCTTTCAAAAATGTCTCCCTTCATAGCTTGCATGACAAATCGGCACTCTGAGAGAGGAGTATTAAACTGAATTTCTCCCGATCCCCTAAAAAATATGAAGCCGTAATTGCTGTCTTTTAACCGAGACATTGCTTTTCACACTCCGATTTTGGCCCTTCCTAAGTAGGTAACTGAGAGAAAAGTAGCACAAACAGATGTGATACGGGGGAGGAAATAGGATTTACTCGCGCTGTTTTTAAGCCTGTTTGCCTTGAAGTGAGGGCCAGGCGAGTTTTCAGACGTGTATGTAAAAAAAAAAAAAAAAGGAGGGGGAAGGGAAACCAGGCCGAAAAATTGGATTTTAAAAAAGAAGTGTGTCGACAAATTCTGGAATGATTTGGCGAAATGTTTAACGAAGTGGATTTGAGAGAAAGACGTAGGCTTTCTCCGAGGGAGAATTTTTGTCGGATTGCTAAGTGTTTTTTACATTTAGGCAAGAAAAACCAAAAGCACAGGTTTGGAATAGGACTCTGATGGCGTATCTATGGCATGTGTGCCGGAGGTGGCATACACAGCCCTCTCTGTGGGCACGCAGCTTCTGGTTTCTGGCACCAGCTGGTCTTCATGGCGCTAGAGTACCTGAAAACGGCTTGAAAAATGGCCTGAAAACGGCCCGAAAATGGCCTGAAAATGGCCTGAAAATGGCCTGAAAAATGGCCTGAAAATGGCCCGAAAATGGCCTGAAAAAGACCTGAAAATGCCCCCCAACTGGCCTGAAAATGGCCCCAAATTGCCTGAAAATGGCCCAAAAAACAGCCTGAAACTGCCCCACAAACAGCCTGAAAAGGCCCTAAAAACACCCTGAAAAATGGCCTGAAATGGCCCAGAAAACAGCCTGAAAAATGGCCCCTAAACACCCTGAACCCCTCCCAAAAAACACCCTGAAAAATGGCCCAAAAATGATTAAAAACCAGACCGTTTGGGGGGCATTTTCAGGGCAAAAACGGCCTGCAAACAGCCTGAAAATGGCCCCCAAAATAGTCAAACGACAGGAATGCACGCACTGGCCAGCTGGTCTTCGGCGCTCTGGCCCGCGCGCATGCACGCACGTTCCGATTTGGGCACACACTGCCAAAAAGGTTCTCCATCACTGGAATAGGTGGTGCCAGGCTCATTAATAGCGCCAGGGTTCCAAGTAATATACCCAACACAATCAAATCTCTGAAGCAGGGCCCTTCAAACTTAGCAGCTTTAAGACCTGTGGACTTCAACTCCCAGAATGCCTCCTCCAGTCATGTTAGCTCAGGAATTCTGGGAGTTGAAGTCCACAGGTCTTAAACTTGCTAAGTTTGAAGAGCCTTGCTCTGAGGCCTAGGAGTTCCTCAAACTACAGATTTATTAGGCATGTCATATTGGCGCATGTGGTGAAAACCCGATTCTGAAAGTCCCACGGTTTTCCCCACCCCAATTAAAAATCAAAGTTCTTTCCCCCAGTCCACGTGTCCATCCACTGGTCCAATCTGGTCACAGCCCCAACTCTAATTGGCTTCAGTCCATGCTGGGACTGATGGGAATGTCCTCGGTTCCCAGAAGAAAGAATGTTATTTTGGCTACAAGTCCCCAACTATCTCTTATCTCCCTGCATCCCGTTCCCATAGCGCCAACCAGCATAGCTCTGACAGCCCTGGAGATACTCCCAAAATGGCTTCAGCGTTGACCAATAGCAATTGCAAGAGGGATATTGGAGTCCTAGTAGACAATCGTGTAAATATGATCTAGCAGTGTGGAGCTGCAACTAAAAAAATAAGCCATAGCAATTCTAGGTTGCATGAACAGAGGGACGGAATCAAGATCACTTTATAAAGTCTTAGTAGAAACACACTTGGAATACTGTATCCAGTTTTGCACAGCTCTCCAAAAACCACAACTCTGATGTAAAGAGCCTGCTCCGTGAAGATTCATGGATGATCTAGGCTGCATTAACAGAAGGATAGAACCAACATCGTGTGAAGTGTTAATACAACTATATAATGCTTTGGTAAGACCACACTTGGAATACTGTGTCTAGTTTTGGTCGCTATGCTGTAAAAAAGATATTTGAGATACTAGAAAGAGTGCAGAGAAGAGCAACAAAGAGGATTAGGGGACTGGTGCAGAATGGTTGCAGGAACTGGGTATGTGAAGCTTGATGAAAAGAAGGACTAGGGGTAACATGATAGCAGTCTTCCAATGTCTCAGGGGCTGCCACAAAGAAGAGATAGTCAAGCTATTCTCCAAAGCACCTGAAGACAGAACAAAAAGCAACAGATGGAAACTAACCAAGGAGAGAAGCAACCTAGAACTAAGGAGAAATTTCCTAGCAATGAGAGCAATCAACCAACAGAAGAGCTTGCCTCCAGAAGTTGTCATCATTGGAGTTAAGAAGAGCTTGGACAACCATCGTTCTGAAATTCTGAATAGGGTTTCCTGCTTGAGTAGGGGGTTGGATTAGAAGACCCCCAAGGTCCTTTCCAACTCTCTCATTCCATTATCCTCTGGTTATGCCAATTTGACTCTCAGCCAGTTTGACTCTACA